>NC_034194.2:1227610-1422374 GCF_002021735.2 Oncorhynchus kisutch | reverse complement strand
GGTCATACATTCTGATGTTGCTACCCAAGCGGGGGGTCATACTTCTGATGTTGCTACCCAAGCGGGGTGGTCATACATGATGTGTGCTACCCAAGCGGGGTGGTCATACATTCTGATGTTGCTACTACCCAAGCGGGGTGGTCATACATCTGATGTTGCTACCCAAGCGGGGGTCATACATCGAGTGTTGCTACCCAGCGGGGGGTGGTCATACATGATGTTGCTACCCAAGCGGGGTGGTCATACATGATGTTGCTACCCAAGCGGGGTGGTCATACATGATGTTGCTACCCAAGCGGGGTGGTCATACATTCTGATGTTGCTACCCAAGCGGGGTGGTCATACATTCTGATGTTGCTACCCAAGCGGGGTGGTCATACATTCTGATGTTGCTACCCAAGCGGGGGGTCATACATTCTGTTGCTACCCAAGCGGGGTGGTCATACATTCTGATGTTCTACCCAAGCGGTGGTCATACATTCTGATGTTGCTACCCAGCGGGGTGGTCATACATTCTGATGTTGCTACCCAAGTGGTGGTCATACATTCTGATGTTGCTCTACAACCAAGTGGTGGTCATACATTCTGATGTTGCTACCCAAGCGGGGTGGTCATACATTCTGATGTTGCTACCCAAGCGGGGTGGTCATACATTCTGATGTTGCTACCCAAGCGGTGGTCATACATCTGATGTTGCTACCCAAGCGGGTGGTCATACATTCTGATGTTGCTACCCAAGCGGGGTGGTCATACATTCTGATGTTGCTACCCAGCGGGGGGTGGTCATACATTCTGATGTTGCTACCCAAGCGGGGTGGTCATACATTCTGATGTTGCTACACCCAGCGGGGTGGTACATTCTGATGTTGCTACCCAGCGGGGGGTCATACATTCTGATGTTGCTACCCAAGCGGGGTGGTCATACATTCTGATGTTGCTACCCAAGCGGGGTGGTCATACATTCTGATGTTGCTACCCAAGCGGGGTGGTCATACATGATGTTGCTACCCAAGCGGGGGTGTCATACATGATGTTGCTACCCAAGCGGGGTGGTCATACATGATGTTGCTACCCAAGCGGGGTGGTCATACATTCTGATGTTGCTACCCAAGCGGGGTGGTCATACATTCTGATGTTGCTACCCAAGCGGGGTGGTCATACATTCTGATGTTGCTACCCAAGCGGGGTGGTCATACATTCTGATGTTGCTACCCCGGGGTGGTCATACATTCTGATGTTGCTACCCAAGCGGGGTGGTCATACATTCTGATGTTGCTACCCAAGCGGGCGGTCATACATTCTGATGTTGCTACCCAAGCGGGGTGGTCATACATTCTGATGTGCTACCCAAGCGGGGTGGTCATACATTCTGATGTTGCTACCCAGCGGGTGGTCATACATTCTGATGTTTGCTACCCGCGGGGTGGTCATACATCTGATGTTGCTACCCAAGCGGGGTGGTCATACATGATGTTGCTACCCAAGCGGGGTGGTCATACATTGATGTTGCTACCCAAGCGGGGTGGTCATACATGATGTTGCTACCCAAGCGGGGTGGTCATACATTCTGATGTTGCTACCCAAGCGGGGTGGTCATACATTCTGATGTTGCTACCCAAGCGGGGTGGTCATACATTCTGATGTTGCTACCCAAGCGGGTGGTCATACATTCTGATGTTGCTACCCAAGCGGGGTGGTCATACATTCTGATGTTGCTACCCAAGCGGGGTGGTCATACATGATGTTGCTACCCAAGCGGGGTGGTCATACATGATGTTGCTACCAAGCGGGGTGGTCATACATGATGTTGCTACCCAAGCGGGGTGGTCATACATTCTGATGTTGCTACCCAAGCGGGGTGGTCATACATTCTGATGTTGCTACCCAAGCGGGGTGGTCATACATTCTGATGTTGCTACCCAAGCGGGGTGGTCATACATTCTGCGGTTGCATACATGATGTTGCTACCCAAGCGGTGGTCATACATTCTGATGTTGCTACCCAAGCGGGGTGGTCATACATTCTGATGTTGCTACCCAAGCGGTGGTCATACATTCTGATGTTGCTACCCAAGCGGGGTGGTCATACATTCTGATGTTGCTACCCAAGCGGGGTGGTCATACATTCTGATGTTGCTACCCAAGCGGGGTGGTCATACATTCTGATGTTGCTACCCAAGCGGTGGTCATACATTCTGATGTTGCTACCCAAGCGGGTGGTCATACATCTGATGTTGCTACCCAAGCGGGGGTGGTCATACATTCTGATGTTGCTACCCAACGGTGGTGGTCATACATTCTGATGTTGCTACCCAAGCGGGGTGGTCATACATTCTGATGTTGCTACCTAAGCGGGGTGGTCATACATTCTGATGTTGCTACCCAAGCGGGGTGGTCATACATTCTGATGTTGCTACCCAAGCGGGGTGGTCATACATTCTGATGTTGCTACCCAAGCGGGGTGGTCATACATTGATGTTGTTGCTACCCAAGCGGGGTGGTCAACATTCTGATGTTGCTACCCAAGCGGGGTGGTCATACATTCTGATGTTGCTACCCAAGCGGGGTGGTCATACATTCTGATGTTGCTACCCAAGCGGGGTGGTGGTCATACATTCTGATGTTGCTACCCAAGCGGGGTGGTCATACATGATGTTGTGCTACCCAAGCGGGTGGTCATACACATGATGTGCTACCCAAGCGGGGTGGTCATACATGATGTTGCTACCCAAGCGGGGTGGTCATACATTCTGATGTTGCTACCCAAGCGGGGTGGTCATACATTCTGATGTTGCTACCCAAGCGGGGGGTCATACATGATGTTTCTATGTTGCTACCCAAGCGGGGGTCATACATGATGTTGCTACCCAAGCGGGGTGGTCATACATGATGTTGCTACCCAAGCGGGGTGGTCATACATTCTGATGTTGCTACCCAAGGTGGTGGTCATACATTCTGATGTTGCTACCCAAGCGGGGTGGTCATACATTCTGATGTTGCTACCCAAGCGGGTGGTCATACATTCTGATGTTGCTACCCAAGCGGTGGTCATACATTCTGATGTTGCTACCCAAGCGGGTGGTCATACATTCTGATGTTGCTACCCAAGCGGTGGTCATACATGATGTTGCTACCCAAGCGGGGTGGTCATACATTCTGATGTTGCTACCCAAGCGGGGTGGTCATACATGATGTTGCTACCCAGCGGGGTGGTCATACATGATGTTGCTACCCAAGCGGGGTGGTCATACATGATGTTGCTACCCAAGCGGGGTGGTCATACATTCTGATGTTGCTACCCAAGCGGGGTGGTCATACATTCTGATGTTGCTACCCAAGCGGGGTGGTCATACATTCTGATGTTGCTACCCAAGCGGGTGGTCATACATCTGATGTTGCTACCCAAGCGGGGTGGTCATACATTCTGATGTTGCTACCCAAGCGGGGTGGTCATACATGATGTTGCTACCCAAGCGGGTGGTCATACATGATGTTGCTACCCAAGCGGGGTGGTCATACATGATGTTGCTACCCAAGCGGGGTGGTCATACATGATGTTGCTACCCAAGCGGGTGGTCATACATTCTGATGTTGCTACCCAAGCGGGTGGTCATACATTCTGATGTTGCTACCCAAGCGGGGTGGTCATACATTCTGATGTTGCTACCCAAGCGGGGTGGTCATACATTCTGATGTTGCTACCCAAGCGGGGTGGTCATACATGATGTTGCTACCCAAGCGGGGTGGTCATACATGATGTTGCTACCCAAGCGGGGTGGTCATACATGATGTGTGCTACCCAAGCGGGTGGGTCATACATTCTGATGTTGCTACCCAGCGGGGTGGTCATACATTCTGATGTTGCTACCCAAGCGGGTGGTCATACATTCTGATGTTGCTACCCAAGCGGGGTGGTCATACATTCTGATGTTGCTACCCAAGGGGGTGGTCACATTCTGATGTTGCTACCCAAGCGGGGTGGTCATACATTCTGATGTTGCTACCCAAGCGGTGGTCATACATTCTGATGTTGCTACCCAAGCGGGGTGGTCATACATTCTGATGTTGCTACCCAAGCGCGGGTGGTCATACATGATGTTGCTACCCAAGCGGGGTGGTCATACATGATGTTGCTACCCAAGCGGGTGGTCATACATGATGTTGCTACCCAAGCGGGTGGTCATACATCTGATGTTGCTACCCAAGCGGGGTGGTCATACATTCTGATGTTGCTACCCAAGCGGGGTGGTCATACATTCTGTGTGCTACCCAAGCGGGGGGTGTCATACATTCTGATGTTGCTACCCAAGCGGGGTGGTCATACATTCTGATGTTGCTACCCAAGCGGTGGTCATACATTCTGATGTTGCTACCCAAGCGGGGTGGTCATACATTCTGATGTTGCTACCCAAGCGGGGTGGTCATACATTCTGATGTTGCTACCCAAGCGGGGTGGTCATACATTCTGATGTTGCTACCCAAGCGGGGTGGTCATACATTCTGATGTTGCTACCCAAGCGGGGTGGTCATACATTCTGATGTTGCTACCCAAGCGGGGGTCATACATTCTGATGTTGCTACCCAAGCGGGGTGGTCATACATTCTGATGTTGCTACCCAAGCGGGGTGGTCATACATTCTGATGTTGCTACCCAAGCGGGGTGGTCATACATTATGTTGCTACCCAAGCGGGTGGTCATACATTCTGATGTTGCTACCCAAGCGGGGTGGTCATACATTCTGATGTTGCTACCCAAGCGGGGTGGTCATACATTCTGATGTTGCTACCCAAGCGGGGTGGTCATACACATGATGTTGCTACCCAAGCGGGTGTGGTCATACATGATGTTGCTACCCAAGCGGGGTGGTCATACATGATGTTGCTACCCAAGCGGGGTGGTCATACATTCTGATGTTGCTACCCAAGCGGGGTGGTCATACATTCTGATGTTGCTACCCAAGCGGGGTGGTCATACATGATGTTGCTACCCAAGCGGGGTGGTCATACATGATGTTGCTACCCAAGCGGGGTGGTCATACTGATGTTGCTACCCAAGCGGGGTGGTCATACATTCTGATGTTGCTACCCAAGCGGGGTGGTCATACATTCTGATGTTGCTACCCAAGCGGGGTGGTCATACATTCTGATGTTGCTACCCAAGCGGTGGTCATACATTCTGATGTTGCTACCCAAGCGGGGTGGTCATACATTCTGATGTTGCTACCCAAGCGGGGGTGGTCATACATTCTGATGTTGCTACCCAAGCGGGGTGGTCATACATTCTGATGTTGCTACCCAAGCGGGGTGGTCATACATGAGATTGCTACCCAAGCGGGGTGTCATACATGATGTGCTACCCAAGCGGGGTGGTCATACATTCTGATGTTGCTACCCAAGCGGGGTGGTCATACATGATGTTGCTACCCAAGCGGGGTGGTCATACATGATGTTGCTACCCAAGCGGGGTGGTCATACATGATGTTGCTACCCAAGCGGGGTGGTCATACATTCTGATGTTGCTACCCAAGCGGGTGGTCATACATTCTGATGTTGCTACCCAAGCGGGGTGGTCATACATTCTGATGTTGCTACCCAAGCGGGGTCATACATTCTGATGTTGCTACCCAAGCGGGGTGGTCATACATTCTGATGTTGCTACCCAAGCGGGGTGGTCATACATTCTGATGTTGCTACCCAAGCGGGGTGGTCATACATTCTGATGTTGCTACCCAAGCGGGGTGGTCATACATTCTGATGTTGCTACCCAAGCGGGGTGGTCATACATTCTGATGTGCTACCCAAGCGGGGTGGTCATACATGATGTTGCTACCCAAGCGGGGTGGTCATACATGATGTTGCTACCCAAGCGGGTGGTCATACTGATGTTGCTACCCAGCGGGTGGTCATACATTCTGATGTGCTACCCAAGCGGGGTGGTCATACATTCTGATGTTGCTACCCAAGCGGTGGTCATACATCTGATGTTGCTACCCAAGCGGTGGGTCATACATCTGATGTTGCTACCCAAGCGGGGTGGTCATACATTCTGATGTTGCTACCCAAGCGGGTGGTCATACATTCTGATGTTGCTACCCAAGCGGGGTGGTCATACATTCTGATGTTGCTACCCAAGCGGGGTGGTCATACATTCTGATGTTGCTACCCAAGCGGGGTGGTCATACATTCTGATGTTGCTACCCAAGCGGGGTGGTCATACATTCTGATGTTGCTACCCAAGCGGGGTGGTCATACATTCTGATGTTGCTACCCAGCCGGGGTGTGTCATACATTCTGATGTTGCTACCCAAGCGGGGTGTCATACATTCTGATGTTGCTACCCAAGCGGGGTGGTCATACATTCTGATGTTGCTACCCAAGCGGGGTGGTCATACATTCTGATGTTGCTACCCAAGCGGGGTGGTCATACATTCTGATGTTGCTACCCAAGCGGTGGTCATACATTCTGATGTTGCTACCCAAGCGGGGTGGTCATACATTCTGATGTTGCTACCCAAGCGGGGTGGTCATACATTCTGATGTTGCTACCCAGCGGGTGGTCATACATTCTGATGTTGCTACCCAAGCGGGGTGGTCATACATTCTGATGTTGCTACCCAAGCGGGGTGGTCATACATTCTGATGTTGCTACCCAAGCGGGGTGGTCATACATTCTGATGTTGCTACCCAAGCGGTGGTCATACATTCTGATGTTGCTACCCAGCGGGGTGGTCATACATTCTGATGTTGCTACCCAAGCGGGGTGGTCATACATTCTGTTGTTGCTACCCAAGCGGGGTGGTCATACATGATGTTGCTACCCAAGCGGGGTGGTCATACATGATGTTGCTACCCAAGCGGGGTGGTCATACATTCTGATGTTGCTACCCAAGCGGGGTGGTCATACATTCTGATGTTGCTACCCAAGCGGGTGGTCATACATTCTGATGTTGCTACCCAAGCGGGGTGGTCATACATTCTGATGTTGCTACCCAACGCGGGGTGGTCATACATTCTGATGTTGCTACCCAAGCGGGTGGTCATACATTCTGATGTTGCTACCCAAGCGGGGGGTCATACATTCTGATGTTGCTACCCAAGGTGGTGGTACATTTTTGTTTGCTACCCAAGGGGGTGGTGTCATGCATTGTTCTACCTGCGGGTGGGGTGGTCATTGATGTTGCTACCCAAGCGGGTGGTCATACATTCTGATGTGCTACCGGGGTGGTTGCTGATGTTGACCGCGGTGGTCATACATGGTGTTGCTGGGGTGGTCATACATTCTGATGTTGCTACCCAAGCGGGGTGGTCATACATTCTGATGTTGCTACCCAAGCGGGGTGGTCATACATTCTGATGTTGCTACCCAAGCGGGGTGGTCATACATTCTGATGTTGCTACCCAAGCGGGGTGGTCATACATTCTGATGTTGCTACCCAAGCGGGGTGGTCATACATTCTGATGTTGCTACCCAAGCGGGGTGGTCATACATTCTGATGTTGCTACCCAAGCGGGGTGGTCATACATTCTGATGTTGCTACCCAAGCGGGGTGGTCATACATTCTGATGTTGCTTGCGCCCAAGCGGGGGGTGTTGTTTTGTGCCATACATATGTTGCTACCTGGGTGTGTCTACATGCTGGGTGGTCATACATGATGTTGCTACCCAGCGGGTGGTCATACATGATGTTGCTACCCAAGCGGGGTGGTCATACATTCTGATGTTGCTACCCAAGCGGGGTGGTCATACATTCTGATGTTGCTACCCAAGCGGGGTGGTCATACATTCTGATGTTGCTACCCAAGCGGGGTGGTCATACATTCTGATGTTGCTACCCAAGCGGGGTGGTGTCATACATTCTGATGTTGCTACCCAAGCGGGGTGGTCATACATTCTGATGTTGCTACCCAAGCGGGGTGGTCATACATTCTGATGTTGCTACCAAGCGGGGTGGTCATACATTCTGATGTTGCTACCCAAGCGGGGTGGTCATACATTCTGATGTTGCTACCCAAGCGGGGTGGTCATACATTCTGATGTTGCTACCCAAGCGGGGTGGTCATACATTCTGATGTTGCTACCCAAGCGGGGTGGTCATACATTCTGATGTTGCTACCCAAGCGGGGTGGTCATACATTCTGATGTTGCTACCCAAGCGGGTGGTCATACATTCTGATGTTGCTACCCAAGCGGGGTGGTCATACATGATGTTGCTACCCAAGCGGGGTGTCATACATGATGTTGCTACCCAAGCGGGGTGGTCATACATGATGTTGCTACCCAAGCGGGGTGGTCATACATTCTGATGTTGCTACCCAAGCGGGGTGGTCATACATTCTGATGTTGCTACCCAAGCGGGGTGGTCATACATTCTGATGTTGCTACCCAAGCGGGGTGGTCATACATTCTGATGTTGCTACCCAAGCGGTGGTCATACATTCTGATGTTGCTACCCAAGCGGGGTGGTCATACATTCTGATGTTGCTACCCAAGCGGTGGTCATGGGTTTGTTGGGGGGTACATATCTGATGTTGCTACCCAAGCGGTGGTCATACATTCTGATGTTGCTACCCAAGCGGGGTGGTCATACATTTCTGATGTTGCTACCCAAGCGGGGTGGTCATACATTGATGTGCTACCCGGGGTGGTGGTCATACATGGTTGAGTACCCAAGCGGGTGGCATACATTTGCTGATGTGTGGTGTTGGTGTCTGCTACCACCCAAGGGTGGTCATACATCTGATGTTGCTACCCAAGCGGGGTGGTCATACATTCTGATGTTGCTACCCAAGCGGGGTGGTCATACATTCTGATTTGCTACCAAGGGGTGTTACATTCTGTTGTGACCAAGCGGGGTGGTCATTCTGATGTTGCTACCCAAGCGGGTGGTCATACATTCTGATGTTGCTACCCAAGCGGGGTGGTCATACATTCTGATGTTGCTACCCAAGCGGGGTGGTCATACATTCTGATGTTGCTACCCAAGCGGGGTGGTCATACATTCTGATGTTGCTACCCAAGCGGGGTGGTCATACATGATGTTGCTACCCAAGCGGGTGGTCATACATGATGTTGCTACCCAAGCGGGGTGGTCATACATGATGTTGCTACCCAAGCGGGGTGGTCATACATTCTGATGTTGCTACCCAAGCGGGGTGGTCATACATTCTGATGTTGCTACCCAAGCGGGGTGGTCATACATTCTGATGTTGCTACCCAAGCGGGGTGGTCATACATTCTGATGTGCTACCCAAGCGGGGTGGTCATACATTCTGATGTTGCTACCCAAGCGGGGTGGTCATACATTCTGATGTTGCTACCCAAGCGGGGTGGTCATACATTCTGATGTTGCTACCCAAGCGGGGTGGTCATACATTCTGTTTGCTACCCAAGCGGGGTGGTCATACATCTGATGTTGCTACCCAAGCGGGGTGGTCATACATTCTGATGTTGCTACCCAAGCGGGGTGGTCATACATTCTGATGTTGCTACCAAGCGGGGTGGTCATACATGATGTTGTTGCTACCAAGCGGGGTGGTCATACATTGATGTTGCTGTTTCTACCCAAGCGGGGTGGTCATACATGATGTTGCTACCCAAGCGGGGTGGTCATACATTCTGATGTTGCTACCCAAGCGGGGTGGTCATACATTCTGATGTTGCTACCCAAGCGGGGTGGTCATACATTCTGATGTTGCTACCCAAGCGGGGTGGTCATACATTCTGATGTTGCTACCCAAGCGGTGGTCATACATTCTGATGTTGCTACCCAAGCGGGGTGGTCATACATTCTGATGTTGCTACCCAAGCGGTGGTCATACATTCTGATGTTGCTACCCAAGCGGTGGTCATACATTCTGATGTTGCTACCCAAGCGGGGTGGTCATACATTCTGATGTTGCTACCCAAGCGGGTGGTCATACATTCTGATGTTGCTACCCAAGCGGGGTGGTCATACATTCTGATGGTGGCTACATTGTGGTGGGGCTGGGGTGGTCATACATTCTGATGTTGCTACCCAAGCGGGGTGGTCATACATTTGATGTTGCTACCCAAGCGGGGTGGTCATACATTCTGATGTTGCTACCCAAGCGGGTGGTCATACATTCTGATGTTGCTACCCAAGCGGGGTGGTCATACATGATGTTGTACATTGCTACAAGCGGGGTGGTCACCCAAGGTGGGGGGCGGGGGTCATACATTCTGATGTTGCTACCCAAGCGGGGTGGTCATACATTCTGATGTTGCTACCCAAGCGGGGTGGTCATACATGATGTTGCTACCCAAGCGGGTGGTCATACATGATGTTGCTACCCAAGCGGGGTGGTCATACATTGGTGATGCGGGGGACTGTGGTCATGTGGGTGCTACCCAGCGGGGTGGTCATACATTCTGATGTTGCTACCCAAGCGGGTGGTCATACATTCTGATGTTGCTACCCAAGCGGGGTGGTCATACATTCTGATGTTGCTACCCAAGCGGGTGGTCATACATTCTGATGTTGCTACCCACGGGTGGTCATACATTCTGATGTTGCTACCCCAAGCGGGGTGGTCATACATTCTGATGTTGCTACCCACCAAGTGGTGGTCATACATTCTGATGTTGCTACCCAGCGGGGTGGTCATACATTCTGATGTTGCTACCCAAGCGGGGTGGTCATACATGATGTTGCTACCCAAGCGGGGTGGTCATACATGATGTTGCTACCCAAGCGGGGTGGTCATACATGATGTTGTTGCTACCCAAGCGGGGTGGTCATACATTCTGATGTTGCTACCCAAGCGGGTGGTCATACATTCTGATGTTGCTACCCAGCGGGGTGGTCATACATTCTGATGTTGCTACCCAAGCGGGGTGGTCATACATTCTGATGTTGCTACCCAAGCGGGGTGGTCATACATTCTGATGTTGCTACCCAAGCGGTGGTCATACATTCTGATGTTGCTACCCAAGCGGTGGTCATACATTCTGATGTTGCTACCCAAGCGGGGTGGTCATACATTCTGATGTTGCTACCCAAGCGGGGTGGTCATACATTCTGATGTTGCTACCCAAGCGGGGTGGTCATACATTCTGATGTTGCTACCCAAGCGGGGTGGTCATACATTCTGATGTTGCTACCCAAGCGGGGTGGTCATACATTCTGATGTTGCTACCCAAGCGGGGTGGTCATACATTCTGATGTTGCTACCCAAGCGGGGTGGTCATACATTCTGATGTTGCTACCCAAGCGGGGTGGTCATACATTCTGATGTTGCTACCCAAGCGGGGTGGTCATACATTCTGATGTTGCTACCCAAGCGGTGGTCATACATGATGTTGCTACCCAAGCGGGGTGGTCATACATGATGTTGCTGCTACCCAAGCGGGGTGGTCATACTGATGTGATTTGCACCCAAGCGGGGTGGTCATACATTCTGATGTTGCTACCCAAGCGGGGTGGTCATACATGTCTGATGTTGGTGTTGCTGGGGACCAAGCGTGGGTGTGTTGGTTGTCACTGCGGGGTGGTGGTCATACATTCTGATGTTGCTACCCAAGCGGGTGGTCATACATTCTGATGTTGCTACCCAAGCGGGGTGGTCATACATTCTGATGTTGCTACCCAAGCGGGGTGGTCATACATTCTGATGTTGCTACCCAAGCGGGGTGTCATACATTCTGATTTGCTACCCAAGCGGGGTGGTCATACATTCTGATGTTGCTACCCAAGCGGGGTGGTCATACATTCTGATGTTGCTACCCAAGGGGGGGTCATTCTGATGTTACCCAAGCGGGGGGTCATACATTCTGATGTTGCTACCCAAGTGTGGTCATACATTCTGATTGTTGCTACCAAGCGGGGTGGTCATACATTCTGATGTTGCTACCCAAGCGGGGGTGGCTCATACATTCTGATGTTGCTACCCAAGCGGGGTGGTCATACATTCTGATGTTGCTACCCAAGCGGGGTGGTCATACATTCTGATGTTGCTACCCAAGTGGTGGTCATACATTCTGATGTTGCTACCCAAGCGGGGTGGTCATACATTCTGATGTTGCTACCCAGCGGGTGGTGGTCATACATTCTGATGTTGCTACCCAAGCGGGGTGGTCATACATTCTGATGTTGCTACCCAAGCGGGGTGGTCATACATGATGTTGCTACCCAAGCGGGGTGGTCATACATGATGTTGCTACCCAAGCGGGGTGGTCATACATGATGTGTTGCTACCCAAGCGGGTGGTCATACATTCTGATGTTGCTACCCAAGCGGGGTGGTCATACATGATGTTTCTAAAGCGGGGTGGTCATACATGATGTTGTACCCAAGCGGGGTGTCATACATTCTGATGTTGCTACCCAAGCGGGGTGGTCATACATTCTGATGTTGCTACCCAAGCGGGGTGGTCATACATTCTGATGTTGCTACCCAAGCGGGGTGGTCATACATTCTGATGTTGCTACCCAAGCGTGGTCATACATTCTGATGTTGCTACCCAAGCGGGGTTCATACATTCTGATGTTGCTACCCAAGCGGGGTGGTCATACATTCTGATGTTGCTCTGTCTCTTATACACATCTAGATGTGTATAAGAGACAGACCCAAGCGGGGTGGTCATACATTCTGATGTTGCTACCCAAGCGGGGTGGTCATACATTCTGATGTTGCTACCCAAGCGGGGTGGTCATACATTCTGATGTTGCTACCCAAGCGGGTGGTCATACATTCTGATGTTGCTACCCAAGCGGGGTGGTCATACATTCTGATGTTGCTACCCAAGCGGGGTGGTCATACATTCTGATGTTGCTACCCAAGCGGGTGGTCATACATTCTGATGTTGCTACCCAAGCGGGGTGGTCATACATGATGTTGCTACCCAAGCGGGGTGGTCATACATTCTGATGTTGCTACCCAAGCGGGGTGGTCATACATGATGTTGCTACCCAAGCGGGGTGGTCATACATTCTGATGTTGCTACCCAAGCGGGGTGGTCATACATGATGTTGCTACCCAGCGGGGTGGTCATACATTCTGATGTTGCTACCCAAGCGGGGTGGTCATACATTCTGATGTTGCTACCCAAGCGGGGTGGTCATACATTCTGATGTTGCTACCCAAGCGGGGTGGTCATACATTGTGTTGCTACCCAAGCGGGGTCAATACATTCTGATGTTGCTACCCAAGCGGGGTGGTCATACATTCTGATGTTGCTACCCAAGCGGGGTGGTCATACATTCTGATGTTGCTACCCAAGCGGGGTGGTCATACATTCTGATGTTGCTACCCAAGCGGGGTGGTCATACATTCTGATGTTGCTACCAAGCGGGGGTGGTCATACATTCTGATGTTGCTACCCAAGCGGTGGTCATACATTCTGATGTTGCTACCCAAGCGGGTGGTCATACATTCTGATGTTGCTACCCAAGCGGGGGGGGTGGTCATACATTCTGATGTTGCTACCCAAGCGGGGTGGTCATACATTCTGATGTTGCTACCCAAGCGGGGTGGTCATACATTCTGATGTTGCTACCCAAGCGGGGTGGTCATACATTCTGATGTTGCTACCCAAGCGGGTGGTCATACATTCTGATGTTGCTACCCAAGCGGGGTGGTCATACATTCTGATGTTGCTACCCAAGCGGGGTGGTCATACATTCTGATGTTGCTACCCAAGCGGGGTGGTCATACATTCTGATGTTGCTACCCAAGCGGGGTGGTCATACATTCTGATGTTGCTACCCAAGCGGGGTGGTCATACATGATGTTGTACTAAGCGGGTGGGGTACATGATGTTGCTACCCAAGCGGGTGGTCATACATGATGTTGCTACCCAAGCGGGTGGTCATACATTCTGATGTTGCTACCCAAGCGGGGTGGTCATACATTCTGATGTTGCTACCCAAGCGGGGTGGTCATACATTCTGATGTTGCTACCCAAGCGGGGTGGTCATACATTCTGATGTTGCTACCCAAGCGGGGTGGTCATACATTCTGATGTTGCTACCCAAGCGGGTGGTCATACATTCTGATGTTGCTACCCAAGCGGGGTGGTCATACATTCTGATGTTGCTACCCAAGCGGGGTGGTCATACATTCTGATGTTGCTACCCAAGCGGGGTGGTCATACATTCTGATGTTGCTACCCAAGCGGGGTGGTCATACATTCTGATGTTGCTACCCAAGCGGGGTGGTCATACATTCTGATGTTGCTACCCAAGCGGGGTGGTCATACATTCTGATGTTGCTACCCAAGCGGGGTGGTCATACATTCTGATGTTGCTACCCAAGCGGGGTGGTCATACATTCTGATGTTGCTACCCAAGCGGTGGTCATACATTCTGATGTTGCTACCCAAGCGGGTGGTCATACATTCTGATGTTGCTACCCAAGGGTGGTCATACATTCTGATGTTGCTACCCAAGCGGGGTGGTCATACATTCTGATGTTGCTACCCAAGCGGGGTGGTCATACATGATGTTGCTACCCAAGCGGGGTGGTCATACATGATGTTGCTACCCAAGCGGGGTGGTCATACATGATGTTGCTACCCAAGCGGGGTGGTCATACATTCTGATGTTGCTACCCAAGCGGGGTGGTCATACATTCTGATGTTGCTACCCAAGCGGGGTGGTCATACATTCTGATGTTGCTACCCAAGCGGGGTGGTCATACATTCTGATGTTGCTACCCAAGCGGGGTGGTCATACATTCTGATGTTGCTACCCAAGCGGTGGTCATACATTCTGATGTTGCTACCCAAGGTGGTCATACATTCTGATGTTGCTACCCAAGCGGGGTGGTCATACATTCTGATGTTGCTACCCAAGCGGGGTGGTCATACATTCTGATGTTGCTACCCAAGCGGGGTGGTCATACATTCTGATGTTGCTACCCAAGCGGGGTGGTCATACATTCTGATGTTGCTACCCAAGCGGGGTGGTCATACATTCTGATGTTGCTACCCAAGCGGGGTGGTCATACATTCTGATGTTGCTACCCAAGCGGGGTGGTCATACATTCTGATGTTGCTACCCAAGCGGGGTGGTCATACATTCTGATGTTGCTACCCAAGCGGGGTGGTCATACATTCTGATGTTGCTACCCAAGCGGGGTGGTCATACATGATGTTGCTACCCAAGCGGGGTGGTCATACATGATGTTGCTACCCAAGCGGGGTGGTCATACATGATGTTGCTACCCAAGCGGGGTGGTCATACATTCTGATGTTGCTACCCAAGCGGGGTGGTCATACATTCTGATGTTGCTACCCAAGCGGGGCGGTCATACATTCTGATGTTGCTACCCAAGCGGGGTGGTCATACATTCTGATGTTGCTACCCAAGCGGGGTGGTCATACATTCTGATGTTGCTACCCAAGGGGGTGGTCATACATTCTGATGTTGCTACCCAAGCGGGGCGGTCATACATTCTGATGTTGCTACCCAAGCGGGGCGGTCATACATTCTGATGTTGCTACCCAAGCGGGGTGGTCATACATTCTGATGTTGCTACCCAAGCGGGGTGGTCATACATTCTGATGTTGCTACCCAAGCGGGGTGGTCATACATTCTGATGTTGCTACCCAAGCGGGGTGGTCATACATTCTGATGTTGCTACCCAAGCGGGGTGGTCATACATTCTGATGTTGCTACCCAAGTGGTGGTCATACATTCTGATGTTGCTACCCAAGCGGGGTGGTCATACATGATGTTGCTACCCAAGCGGGGTGGTCATACATGATGTTGCTACCCAAGCGGGGTGGTCATACATGATGTTGCTACCCAAGCGGGGTGGTCATACATTCTGATGTTGCTACCCAAGCGGGGTGGTCATACATGGTCATGATGTTGCTACCCAAGCGGGGTGGTCATACATTCTGATGTTGCTACCCAAGCGGGGTGGTCATACATTCTGATGTTGCTACCCAAGTGGTGGTCATACATTCTGATGTTGCTACCCAAGCGGGGTGGTCATACATTCTGATGTTGCTACCCAAGTGGTGGTCATACATTCTGATGTTGCTACCCAAGCGGGGTCATACATTCTGATGTTGCTACCCAAGCGGGGTGGTCATACATTCTGATGTTGCTACCCAAGCGGGGTGGTCATACATTCTGATGTTGCTACCCAAGCGGGGTGGTCATACATTCTGATGTTGCTACCCAAGCGGTGGTCATACATTCTGATGTTGCTACCCAAGCGGGGTGGTCATACATTCTGATGTTGCTACCCAAGCGGGGTGGTCATACATTCTGATGTTGCTACCCAAGCGGGGTGGTCATACATTCTGATGTTGCTACCCAAGCGGGGTGGTCATACATTCTGATGTTGCTACCCAAGCGGGGTGGTCATACATTCTGATGTTGCTACCCAAGCGGGGTGGTCATACATTCTGATGTTGCTACCCAAGCGGGGTGGTCATACATGATGTTGCTACCCAAGCGGGGTGGTCATACATGATGTTGCTACCCAAGCGGGGTGGTCATACATGATGTTGCTACCCAAGCGGGGTGGTCATACATTCTGATGTTGCTACCCAAGCGGGGTGGTCATACATTCTGATGTTGCTACCCAAGCGGGGTGGTCATACATTCTGATGTTGCTACCCAAGCGGGGTGGTCATACATTCTGATGTTGCTACCCAAGTGGTGGTCATACATTCTGATGTTGCTACCCAAGCGGGGTGGTCATACATTCTGATGTTGCTACCCAAGTGGTGGTCATACATTCTGATGTTGCTACCCAAGCGGTGGTCATACATTCTGATGTTGCTACCCAAGCGGGGTGGTCATACATTCTGATGTTGCTACCCAAGCGGGGTGGTCATACATTCTGATGTTGCTACCCAAGGGGTGGTCATACATTCTGATGTTGCTACCCAAGCGGGGTGGTCATACATTCTGATGTTGCTACCCAAGCGGGGTGGTCATACATTCTGATGTTGCTACCCAAGCGGGGTGGTCATACATTCTGATGTTGCTACCCAAGCGGGGTGGTCATACATTCTGATGTTGCTACCCAAGCGGGGTGGTCATACATTCTGATGTTGCTACCCAAGCGGGGTGGTCATACATTCTGATGTTGCTACCCAAGGGGTGGTCATACATTCTGATGTTGCTACCCAAGTGGTGGTCATACATTCTGATGTTGCTACCCAAGCGGGGTGGTCATACATTCTGATGTTGCTACCCAAGCGGGGTGGTCATACATTCTGATGTTGCTACCCAAGCGGTGGTCATACATTCTGATGTTGCTACCCAAGCGGGGTGGTCATACATTCTGATGTTGCTACCCAAGCGGGGTGGTCATACATTCTGATGTTGCTACCCAAGCGGGGTGGTCATACATTCTGATGTTGCTACCCAAGCGGGGTGGTCATACATTCTGATGTTGCTACCCAAGCGGGGTGGTCATACATTCTGATGTTGCTACCCAAGCGGGGTGGTCATACATGATGTTGCTACCCAAGCGGGGTGGTCATACATGATGTTGCTACCCAAGCGGGGTGGTCATACATGATGTTGCTACCCAAGCGGGGTGGTCATACATTCTGATGTTGCTACCCAAGCGGGGTGGTCATACATTCTGATGTTGCTACCCAAGCGGGGTGGTCATACATTCTGATGTTGCTACCCAAGCGGGGTGGTCATACATTCTGATGTTGCTACCCAAGCGGGGTGGTCATACATTCTGATGTTGCTACCCAAGCGGGGTGGTCATACATTCTGATGTTGCTACCCAAGGGTGGTCATACATTCTGATGTTGCTACCCAAGCGGGGTGGTCATACATTCTGATGTTGCTACCCAAGGGTGGTCATACATTCTGATGTTGCTACCCAAGCGGGGTGGTCATACATGATGTTGCTACCCAAGCGGGGTGGTCATACATGATGTTGCTACCCAAGCGGGGTGGTCATACATGATGTTGCTACCCAAGCGGGGTGGTCATACATTCTGATGTTGCTACCCAAGCGGGGTGGTCATACATTCTGATGTTGCTACCCAAGCGGGGTGGTCATACATTCTGATGTTGCTACCCAAGCGGGGTGGTCATACATTCTGATGTTGCTACCCAAGTGGTGGTCATACATTCTGATGTTGCTACCCAAGCGGGGTGGTCATACATTCTGATGTTGCTACCCAAGCGGTGGTCATACATTCTGATGTTGCTACCCAAGCGGTGGTCATACATTCTGATGTTGCTACCCAAGCGGGGTGGTCATACATTCTGATGTTGCTACCCAAGCGGGGTGGTCATACATTCTGATGTTGCTACCCAAGCGGGGTGGTCATACATTCTGATGTTGCTACCCAAGCGGTGGTCATACATTCTGATGTTGCTACCCAAGCGGGGTGGTCATACATTCTGATGTTGCTACCCAAGCGGGGTGGTCATACATTCTGATGTTGCTACCCAAGCGGGGTGGTCATACATTCTGATGTTGCTACCCAAGCGGGGTGGTCATACATTCTGATGTTGCTACCCAAGCGGGGTGGTCATACATTCTGATGTTGCTACCCAAGCGGGGTGGTCATACATTCTGATGTTGCTACCCAAGCGGGGTGGTCATACATTCTGATGTTGCTACCCAAGCGGGGTGGTCATACATTCTGATGTTGCTACCCAAGCGGTGGTCATACATTCTGATGTTGCTACCCAAGCGGGGTGGTCATACATTCTGATGTTGCTACCCAAGCGGGTGGTCATACATTCTGATGTTGCTACCCAAGCGGGGTGGTCATACATGATGTTGCTACCCAAGCGGGGTGGTCATACATGATGTTGCTACCCAAGCGGGGTGGTCATACATGATGTTGCTACCCAAGCGGGGTGGTCATACATTCTGATGTTGCTACCCAAGCGGGGTGGTCATACATTCTGATGTTGCTACCCAAGCGGGGTGGTCATACATTCTGATGTTGCTACCCAAGCGGGGTGGTCATACATTCTGATGTTGCTACCCAAGTGGTGGTCATACATTCTGATGTTGCTACCCAAGCGGGGTGGTCATACATTCTGATGTTGCTACCCAAGCGGTGGTCATACATTCTGATGTTGCTACCCAAGGGGTGGTCATACATTCTGATGTTGCTACCCAAGCGGGGTGGTCATACATTCTGATGTTGCTACCCAAGCGGGGTGGTCATACATTCTGATGTTGCTACCCAAGCGGGGTGGTCATACATTCTGATGTTGCTACCCAAGCGGTGGTCATACATTCTGATGTTGCTACCCAAGCGGGGTGGTCATACATTCTGATGTTGCTACCCAAGCGGGGTGGTCATACATTCTGATGTTGCTACCCAAGCGGGGTGGTCATACATTCTGATGTTGCTACCCAAGCGGGGTGGTCATACATTCTGATGTTGCTACCCAAGCGGGGTGGTCATACATTCTGATGTTGCTACCCAAGCGGGGTGGTCATACATTCTGATGTTGCTACCCAAGCGGGGTGGTCATACATTCTGATGTTGCTACCCAAGCGGGGTGGTCATACATGATGTTGCTACCCAAGCGGGGTGGTCATACATGATGTTGCTACCCAAGCGGGGTGGTCATACATGATGTTGCTACCCAAGCGGGGTGGTCATACATTCTGATGTTGCTACCCAAGCGGGGTGGTCATACATTCTGATGTTGCTACCCAAGCGGGGTGGTCATACATTCTGATGTTGCTACCCAAGCGGGGTGGTCATACATTCTGATGTTGCTACCCAAGTGGTGGTCATACATTCTGATGTTGCTACCCAAGCGGGGTGGTCATACATTCTGATGTTGCTACCCAAGCGGTGGTCATACATTCTGATGTTGCTACCCAAGCGGTGGTCATACATTCTGATGTTGCTACCCAAGCGGGGTGGTCATACATTCTGATGTTGCTACCCAAGCGGGGTGGTCATACATTCTGATGTTGCTACCCAAGCGGGGTGGTCATACATTCTGATGTTGCTACCCAAGCGGGTGGTCATACATTCTGATGTTGCTACCCAAGCGGGGTGGTCATACATTCTGATGTTGCTACCCAAGCGGGGTGGTCATACATTCTGATGTTGCTACCCAAGCGGGGTGGTCATACATTCTGATGTTGCTACCCAAGCGGGGTGGTCATACATTCTGATGTTGCTACCCAAGCGGGGTGGTCATACATGATGTTGCTACCCAAGCGGGGTGGTCATACATGATGTTGCTACCCAAGCGGGGTGGTCATACATGATGTTGCTACCCAAGCGGGGTGGTCATACATTCTGATGTTGCTACCCAAGCGGGGTGGTCATACATTCTGATGTTGCTACCCAAGCGGGGTGGTCATACATTCTGATGTTGCTACCCAAGCGGGGTGGTCATACATTCTGATGTTGCTACCCAAGCGGGGTGGTCATACATTCTGATGTTGCTACCCAAGCGGGGTGGTCATACATTCTGATGTTGCTACCCAAGTGGTGGTCATACATTCTGATGTTGCTACCCAAGTGGTGGTCATACATTCTGATGTTGCTACCCAAGCGGGGTGGTCATACATTCTGATGTTGCTACCCAAGCGGGGTGGTCATACATTCTGATGTTGCTACCCAAGCGGGGTGGTCATACATTCTGATGTTGCTACCCAAGCGGGGTGGTCATACATGATGTTGCTACCCAAGCGGGGTGGTCATACATGATGTTGCTACCCAAGCGGGGTGGTCATACATTCTGATGTTGCTACCCAAGTGGTGGTCATACATTCTGATGTTGCTACCCAAGCGGGGTGGTCATACATTCTGATGTTGCTACCCAAGTGGTGGTCATACATTCTGATGTTGCTACCCAAGCGGGGTGGTCATACATTCTGATGTTGCTACCCAAGCGGGGTGGTCATACATGATGTTGCTACCCAAGCGGGGTGGTCATACATGATGTTGCTACCCAAGCGGGGTGGTCATACATGATGTTGCTACCCAAGCGGGGTGGTCATACATTCTGATGTTGCTACCCAAGCGGGGTGGTCATACATTCTGATGTTGCTACCCAAGCGGGGTGGTCATACATTCTGATGTTGCTACCCAAGCGGGGTGGTCATACATTCTGATGTTGCTACCCAAGCGGGGTGGTCATACATTCTGATGTTGCTACCCAAGGGGTGGTCATACATTCTGATGTTGCTACCCAAGCGGTGGTCATACATTCTGATGTTGCTACCCAAGCGGGGTGGTCATACATTCTGATGTTGCTACCCAAGCGGGGTGGTCATACATTCTGATGTTGCTACCCAAGCGGGGTGGTCATACATTCTGATGTTGCTACCCAAGCGGGGTGGTCATACATTCTGATGTTGCTACCCAAGCGGGGTGGTCATACATTCTGATGTTGCTACCCAAGCGGGGTGGTCATACATTCTGATGTTGCTACCCAAGCGGGGTGGTCATACATTCTGATGTTGCTACCCAAGCGGGGTGGTCATACATTCTGATGTTGCTACCCAAGCGGGGTGGTCATACATGATGTTGCTACCCAAGCGGGGTGGTCATACATGATGTTGCTACCCAAGCGGGGTGGTCATACATGATGTTGCTACCCAAGCGGGGTGGTCATACATTCTGATGTTGCTACCCAAGCGGGGTGGTCATACATTCTGATGTTGCTACCCAAGCGGGGTGGTCATACATTCTGATGTTGCTACCCAAGCGGGGTGGTCATACATTCTGATGTTGCTACCCAAGCGGGGTGGTCATACATTCTGATGTTGCTACCCAAGCGGGGTGGTCATACATTCTGATGTTGCTACCCAAGCGGGGTGGTCATACATTCTGATGTTGCTACCCAAGCGGGGTGGTCATACATTCTGATGTTGCTACCCAAGCGGGGTGGTCATACATTCTGATGTTGCTACCCAAGCGGGGTGGTCATACATTCTGATGTTGCTACCCAAGCGGGGTGGTCATACATTCTGATGTTGCTACCCAAGCGGGGTGGTCATACATTCTGATGTTGCTACCCAAGCGGGGTGGTCATACATTCTGATGTTGCTACCCAAGCGGTGGTCATACATTCTGATGTTGCTACCCAAGCGGGGTGGTCATACATGATGTTGCTACCCAAGCGGGGTGGTCATACATGATGTTGCTACCCAAGCGGGGTGGTCATACATGATGTTGCTACCCAAGCGGGGTGGTCATACATTCTGATGTTGCTACCCAAGCGGGGTGGTCATACATTCTGATGTTGCTACCCAAGCGGGGTGGTCATACATTCTGATGTTGCTACCCAAGCGGGGTGGTCATACATTCTGATGTTGCTACCCAAGTGGTGGTCATACATTCTGATGTTGCTACCCAAGCGGGGTGGTCATACATTCTGATGTTGCTACCCAAGCGGTGGTCATACATTCTGATGTTGCTACCCAAGCGGTGGTCATACATTCTGATGTTGCTACCCAAGCGGGGTGGTCATACATTCTGATGTTGCTACCCAAGCGGGGTGGTCATACATTCTGATGTTGCTACCCAAGCGGGGTGGTCATACATTCTGATGTTGCTACCCAAGTGGTGGTCATACATTCTGATGTTGCTACCCAAGCGGGGTGGTCATACATTCTGATGTTGCTACCCAAGCGGGGTGGTCATACATTCTGATGTTGCTACCCAAGCGGGGTGGTCATACATTCTGATGTTGCTACCCAAGCGGGGTGGTCATACATTCTGATGTTGCTACCCAAGGGGGTGGTCATACATTCTGATGTTGCTACCCAAGCGGGGTGGTCATACATTCTGATGTTGCTACCCAAGCGGGGTGGTCATACATTCTGATGTTGCTACCCAAGCGGGGTGGTCATACATTCTGATGTTGCTACCCAAGCGGGGTGGTCATACATTCTGATGTTGCTACCCAAGCGGGGTGGTCATACATTCTGATGTTGCTACCCAAGCGGGGTGGTCATACATTCTGATGTTGCTACCCAAGTGGTGGTCATACATTCTGATGTTGCTACCCAAGCGGGGTGGTCATACATGATGTTGCTACCCAAGCGGGGTGGTCATACATGATGTTGCTACCCAAGCGGGGTGGTCATACATGATGTTGCTACCCAAGCGGGGTGGTCATACATTCTGATGTTGCTACCCAAGCGGGGTGGTCATACATTCTGATGTTGCTACCCAAGCGGGGTGGTCATACATTCTGATGTTGCTACCCAAGCGGGGTGGTCATACATTCTGATGTTGCCTACCCAAGTGGTGGTCATACATTCTGATGTTGCTACCCAAGCGGGGTGGTCATACATTCTGATGTTGCTACCCAGCGGGTGGTCATACATTCTGATGTTGCTACCCAAGTGGTGGTCATACATTCTGATGTTGCTACCCAAGCGGGGTGGTGGTCGGTGGTCATACCATTCTGATGGTTGCTAACCAAGCGGGGTGGTCATACATTCTGATGTTGCTACCCAAGCGGGGTGGTCATACATTTCTGATGTTGCTACCCAAGTGGTGGTCATACATTGATGTTGCTACCCAAGCGGGGTGGTCATACATTCTGATGTTGCTACCCAAGCGGGGTGGTCATACATTCTGATGTTGCTACCCAAGGGGGTGGTCATACATTTGATGTTGCTACCCAAGCGGGGTGGTCATACATTCTGATGTTGCTACCCAAGCGGGTGGTCATACATTCTGATGTTGCTACCCAAGCGGGGTGGTCATACATTCTGATGTTGCTACCCAAGCGGGGTGGTCATACATGATGTTGCTACCCAAGCGGGGTGGTCATACATGATGTTGCTACCCAAGCGGGGTGGTCATACATGATGTTGCTACCCAAGCGGGGTGGTCATACATTCTGATGTTGCTACCCAAGCGGGGTGGTCATACATTCTGATGTTGCTACCCAAGCGGGGTGGTCATACATTCTGATGTTGCTACCCAAGCGGGGTGGTCATACATTCTGATGTTGCTACCCAAGGGTGGTCATACATTCTGATGTTGCTACCCAAGCGGGGTGGTCATACATTCTGATGTTGCTACCCAAGTGGTGGTCATACATTCTGATGTTGCTACCCAAGTGGTGGTCATACATTCTGATGTTGCTACCCAAGCGGGGTGGTCATACATTCTGATGTTGCTACCCAAGCGGGGTGGTCATACATTCTGATGTTGCTACCCAAGCGGGGTGGTCATACATTCTGATGTTGCTACCCAAGTGGTGGTCATACATTCTGATGTTGCTACCCAAGCGGGGTGGTCATACATTCTGATGTTGCTACCCAAGCGGGGTGGTCATACATTCTGATGTTGCTACCCAAGCGGGGTGGTCATACATTCTGATGTTGCTACCCAAGCGGGGTGGTCATACATTCTGATGTTGCTACCCAAGCGGGGTGGTCATACATTCTGATGTTGCTACCCAAGCGGGGTGGTCATACATTCTGATGTTGCTACCCAAGTGGTGGTCATACATTCTGATGTTGCTACCCAAGTGGTGGTCATACATTCTGATGTTGCTACCCAAGCGGGGTGGTCATACATTCTGATGTTGCTACCCAAGCGGGGTGGTCATACATTCTGATGTTGCTACCCAAGCGGGGTGGTCATACATTCTGATGTTGCTACCCAAGCGGGGTGGTCATACATTCTGATGTTGCTACCCAAGCGGGGTCGTCATACATGATGTTGCTACCCAAGCGGGGTGGTCATACATGATGTTGCTACCCAAGCGGGGTGGTCATACATGATGTTGCTACCCAAGCGGGGTGGTCATACATTCTGATGTTGCTACCCAAGCGGGGTGGTCATACATTCTGATGTTGCTACCCAAGCGGGGTGGTCATACATTCTGATGTTGCTACCCAAGCGGGGTGGTCATACATTCTGATGTTGCTACCCAAGCGGGGTGGTCATACATTCTGATGTTGCTACCCAAGCGGGGTGGTCATACATTCTGATGTTGCTACCCAAGTGGTGGTCATACATTCTGATGTTGCTACCCAAGCGGGGTGGTCATACATTCTGATGTTGCTACCCAAGTGGTGGTCATACATTCTGATGTTGCTACCCAAGCGGGGTGGTCATACATGATGTTGCTACCCAAGCGGGGTGGTCATACATGATGTTGCTACCCAAGCGGGGTGGTCATACATGATGTTGCTACCCAAGCGGGGTGGTCATACATTCTGATGTTGCTACCCAAGGGGGTGGTCATACATTCTTTGGATGTTTGCTACCCAAGCGGGGTGGTCATTACATTCTGATGTTGCTACCCAAGCGGCGGTGGTCATTACTATCTGATGTTGCTTACCCACGTGGTTGGTCATACAGTCTGATGTTGCTACCCAAGCGGGGTGGTCATTACATTCTGATGTTGCTACCCAAGGTGGTGGTCATAACTTCTGATGTTGTACTACCCAAGTGCAGTGTGTTCATACATTCTGATGTTGCTACCCAAGCGGTGGGTGGTCATACATTCTGATGTTGCCTACCCAAGCGGGGTGGTCATACATTCTGATGTTGCTACCCAAGCGGGTGGTCATACATTCTGATGTTGCTACCCAAGTGGTGTTCATACATTCTGATGTTGCTACCCAAGCGGGTGGTGTCATACATTCTGATGTTGCTACCCAAGCGGGTGGTCATACATTCTGATGTTGCTACCCAAGCGGGGTGGTCATACATTCTGATGTTGCTACCCAAAGCGGGGTGGTCATACATTCTGATGTTGCTACCCAAGCGGGTGGTCATACATTCTGATGTTGCTACCCAAGCGGGGTGGTCATACATTCTGATGTTGCTACCCAAGCGGGGTGGTCATACATTCTGATGTTGCTACCCAAGCGGGGTGGTCATACATGATGTTGCTACCCAAGCGGGGTGGTCATACATGATGTTGCTACCCAAGCGGGGGTGGTCATACATGATGTTGCTACCCAAGCGGGTGGTCATACATTCTGATGTTGCTACCCAAGCGGGGTGGTCATACATCTGATGTTGCTACCCAAGCGGGGTGGTCATACATTCTGATGTTGCTACCCAAGCGGGGTGGTCATACATTCTGATGTTGCTACCCAAGTGGTGGTCATACATTCTGATGTTGCTACCCAAGCGGGTTGGTCATACATTCTGATGTTGCTACCCAAGTGGTGGTCATACATTCTGATGTTGCTACCCAAGCGGGGTGGTCATACATTCTGATGTTGCTACCCAAGCGGGGTGGTCATAACATTCTGCATGTTGCTACCCACGCGGGTGGTCATACATTCTGATGTTGCTACCCAAGGGTGGTCATACATTCTGATGTTGCTACCCAAGTCGGGTGGTCATACATTCTGATGTTGCTACCCAAGCGGGGTGGTCATACATTCTGATGTTGCTACCCAAGCGGGGTGGTCATACATTCTGATGTTGCCTACCAAGCGGGGTGGTCATACATGATGTTGCTACCCAAGCGGGGTGGTCATACATGATGTTGCTACCCAAGCGGGGTGGTCATACATTGATGTTGCTACCCAAGCGGGGTGGTCATACATTTGATGTTGCTACCCAAGCGGGGTGGTCATACATTCTGATGTTGCTAACCCCAAGCGGGGTGGTCATACATTCTGATGTTGCTACCCAAGCGGGGTGGTCATACATTCTGATGCTTGCTACCCAACGTGGTGTTGGTCATACATTCTGATGTTGCTACCCAAAGCGGGGTGGTCATACATTCTGATGTTGCTACCCAAGCGGGGTGGTCATACATTCTGATGTTGCTACCCATCGTGGTGGTCATACATTTGATGTTGCTACCCAAGCTGGTGGTCATACATTCTGATGTTGCTACCCAAGAGGGTGGTCATACATTCTGATGTTGCTACCCAAGCGGGGTGGTCATACATTCTGATGTTGCTACCAAAGTGGTGGTCATACATTCTGATGGTGCTACCCAAGCGGGGTGGTCATACATTCTGATTTTGCTACCCAAGCGGGGTGGTCATACATTCTGATGTTGCTACCCAAGCGGGGTGGTCATACATTCTGATGTTGCTACCCAAGCTGGGTGGTCATACATTCTGATGTTGCTACCCAAGCGGGGTGGTCATACATTCTGATGTTGCTACCCAAGCGGGGTGGTCATACATTCTGATGTTGCTACCCAAGCGGGGTGGTCATACATGATGTTGCTACCCACGCGGGTGGTAGTTGCTACCAAGCGGGGTGGTCATACATTCTGATGTTGCTACCCAAGCGGGTGGTCATACATTCTGATGTTGCTACCCAAGCGGGGTGGTCATACATTCTGATGTTGCTACCACGCGGGGTGGTCAACATTCTGATGTTGCTACCAAGCGGGGTGGTCATACATTCTGATGTTGCTACCCAAGTCGGGTGGTCATACATTCTGATGTTGCTACCCAAGCGTGTGTGGTCATACATTCTGATGTTGCTACCAAGTGGTGGTCATACATTCTGATGTGCTACCCAAGAGGGGTGGCATACATTCTGATGTGCTACCCAAGCGGGGTGGTCATACATTCTGATGTTGCTACCCAAGCGGGGTGGTCATACATTCTGATGTGCTACCCAACGTGGTGGTCATACATTCTGATGTTGCTACCCAAGTGGTGGTCATACATTCTGATGTTGCTACCCAAGCGGGGTGGTCATACATTCTGATGTTGCTACCCAAGCGGGGTGGTCATACATTCTGATGTTGCTACCCAAGCGGGGTGGTCATACATTCTGATGTTGCTACCCAAGCGGGGTGGTCATACATGATGTTGCTACCCAAGCGGGGTGGTCATACATGATGTTGCTACCAAGCGGGGTGGTCATACATTCTGATGTTGCTACCCAAGCGGGGTGGTCATACATTCTGATGTTGCTACCCAAGCGGGGTGGTCATACATTCTGATGTTGCTACCCAAGCGGGGTGGTCATACATTCTGATGTTGCTACCCAAGCGGGGTGGTCATACATTCTGATGTTGCTACCCAAGTGGTGGTCATACATTCTGATGTTGCTACCCAAGCGGGGTGGTCATACATTCTGATGTTGCTACCCAAGCGGGGTGGTCATACATTCTGATGTTGCTACCCAAGCGGGGTGGTCATACATGATGTTGCTACCCAAGCGGGGTGGTCATACATTCTGATGTTGCTACCCAAGTGGTGGTCATACATTCTGATGTTGCTACCCAAGCGGGGTGGTCATACATTCTGATGTTGCTACCCAAGCGGGGTGGTCATACATTCTGATGTTGCTACCCAAGCGGGGTGGTCATACATTCTGATGTTGCTACCCAAGCGGGGTGGTCATACATTCTGATGTTGCTACCCAAGCGGGGTGGTCATACATTCTGATGTTGCTACCCAAGTGGTGGTCATACATTCTGATGTTGCTACCCAAGCGGGGTGGTCATACATTCTGATGTTGCTACCCAAGCGGGGTGGTCATACATTCTGATGTTGCTACCCAAGCGGGGTGGTCATACATGATGTTGCTACCCAAGCGGGGTGGTCATACATTCTGATGTTGCTACCCAAGTGGTGGTCATACATTCTGATGTTGCTACCCAAGCGGGGTGGTCATACATTCTGATGTTGCTACCCAAGCGGGGTGGTCATACATTCTGATGTTGCTACCCAAGCGGGGTGGTCATACATTCTGATGTTGCTACCCAAGCGGGGTGGTCATACATTTTTTCCTCATGTTTTGACCCAGTCGTTAATTAGAATTATTTTATTAATTTGACGTTGCTATGCTAAACAAATCATTGGCGTCTAGCTAGCTAGCAGAGAGTAAATGTTGACGAGAGACAAGAAATTCAATAAATAATGAGTTAAACCCCTAGAGGCGATGTCCGCACCCCATGGAAATCTAATTAACATAATAAAAAATGCCCATAAAAATCTATCAGTTTAAGCTAGACATGAGACATCCTGAATATCTGTCTGCTCACAGAATCGTCTGTAGCGTCAGAACAGTTTGGCCTGAAGTATTCAAGTAGATTATGACCCTCTATAGAAATATGAGACTCACGAAGTGAAAGGATGAAACGATCGTCTGTTGAAGAAGGTGAGGACCAAAGTGCAGTGTGGGAAGTGTTCATACTGTTATTTCAACTGAACACTAAATAACAACAATAACACAGAGAATGAACAAAAACCGAAACAGTCCTGTCAGGTGCAGAAACACAAAACAGAAAATAACTACCCACAAAAACCCTGTGGGGAAAAGCTACCTAAGTATGGTTCCCAATCAGAGACAACGATAGACAGCTGTCCCTGATTGAGAACCATACCCGGCCAAAACAAAGAAATACAAAAACATAGAAACAGGAACATAGAATGCCCACCCAAATCACACCCTGACCAAACCAAAATAGAGACGTAAAAAGCTCTAAGGTCAGGGCGTGACAATGGAAGTATATCTGGAGACTGTTTAGTGCCAAAAATAAGGGGTTAAATACATCTCTCAGATATAGGACAGACACTTCAGATCAAACTTCCTTTAGCTTTTTGGGGGGACTGTCTGTTGTTCCATGTAGTGAATATGTTATGCAATGCATATGTATGGCCTAAAATAATTTTGAATATATTTTTTTGATACTTCAAGGGGTCTTAAAATTCAAAATCAAATTCCAAAATTATCCTTGTTTAAACAATTCTAAATATAGTTTAAAAGATCCCTTCCTCTGGCTTAGACTGTAATGGGTTAATACATATCCAATAGGCCTACATAGCTAACTTAGCTAGTTGGTGATGTTAATAGTTTCTGTTGATGGCAAAAGAGTGGAAGAACTGCCCATGTTCCTGGTTGACAGCCAGTGCTTGCCTCTTCTTTGGCAGAGAATGGGACGTCCCATTTTCACACCGAAGGCCACTTACAGCCATTATTTCCCTTGCCTCCAGGCTCGCAACAGATAACTTTTGCATTCTGAGGTTGCTACTCAAGCAGGCTGGTCGTTAGCTCATGTTTTGACCCAGTCGTTAATTCTAAGCATTCATTTTATTCGATGTTGCTATGCTAAACAACAGATTGGCATGTAGCTAACTAGAATAGGTTCAATTATGAGACAATAACTTCAATAAATAATCATTTAATTAATATACAATAAGCCTTCATAGGCTGCGCTGGTTAATGAATTCATGTTATTCGGTTTACATGGTTAATTATTTGTTTCACGTTCATTCTTGGGCTAGCTAACCTTCTGGCATGAGAGACATTGCATTTGTAAAATTATACATTGTTGCACAGGTCGTTGAGGCAGACAAGTGCTGTAGGTTTGTACAACCCCCAACTGTTGCAAAGCAAATAGTAACATGGACAAATTAAGTGTAGATGCTTTTCCCCAAGGGAGATGAAGTTTATGAATTTCCTGCCTGGGCTGCGGGACTGTGGAAATATGAGATTTAACATGTCATAGTATTTAGCGGGAGTTGTCCCACTACTCCCACATATCCACCAATCAGGTTCCAAACAACCTGTTTTATATGAGGGAATAACACTGATAAGAAATGTTCACGCTTAACAGCGTTAGTTTCATCAGCTATTGTACGGTATGATACAAAACACAAGGAACTGCATTTTGACTGCACTGGGCTTTATCTTATGAATGTATTGATAGACTAAAGCAGTCATTGTGTTTTGCAGGAAGTGTCTTAGCTGTGTCCATGGCAGACCCTCATGCCAGTGGCAAAACAAACTGCTTTGTGGGCATCTGCACCCAGAGAAGTGGCCACGGACTGGAAGCCACGTTTGTCTTGAGAAAATCATTGACGGCCAAGGTGAGGATGATTATGTAGTACAGAAACAGGTCCCCAAGTGAACTCTGTGTGTGTGTGTGTGTGTGTGTGTGTGTGGGGGGGGGGGGGGTGTATTGCTTCCTGGATAAGCATATCAGTTGATGAGTGTGTCAGACCCATTAGTTGTGGAGCTTCCCTCTATCTGCAGTGAAGATAGATTTAGTCCAGGTATGGCCAACCTTCCTCCTGGTCAATGACCCAATTATTTATCCTTCCTCCCGAAGTGTGCACTCAATCATTTGAAAGGAAATAACTGGTTTAAGAAATATGGTGGAAACTCCCAATAGCGCATTCATCTACCAATGCTTTTAGAGAACGAGTGCACACTTCAGGAGATAGGAAATTATTGGGACGCACAGCTGGAGAGCAACTTGGTAAACAGGGTTTTGCTCTGTTCTGGTTAGCAGCTAACTAATAGAATCAGGTGGAAGGAAGGAGCTCTCCAGGACAAGGGTTGGGGAGCCTTGATTTAGTGGGTACATCTGAGTAAAGCACTGGGCCATGATAGCCTTTGGCTAAATACGGTTTATCTCTCCATTTGTCTCACTCCCTCAGGAGTGGAGAACTGCTATGAGCTGCGGCTGCAAGCAGCTGGGGCTCCTGAAGCTGGAAAAGAGTCTGGACAACAACCTGTAGTACCTGAGAGATGCTCTGCCCGAGTACAGCACCGTGGACTTGGACATGAAGCCCATACCCCACTCTGTCACCGGGGATGTGCCTGTCAACAAAGTAAGTGGCTAGCTCTGGCTATTATTTCATTGAATACACATTTTGGCTCATCTTTATTCTGTTCAAAACAAATCTGACATTTCTGTATTTTTCCCACTAAAGTCAGTTGAAATGAAATGCAAGTGGGTATTGTTCATAAGGAGCATGTATGGCAATTGTATAAATTCCGTAAAGGGATTGGAGAAAAAAAGAACCAGAGCATCGTGATCTTCCTGTCTGGGTTGGCGCCCCCCTTGGGTCATGCCGTGGAGGATATCTTTGTGGGCTATACTCGGCCTTGTCTCAGGATGGTAAGTTGGTGGTTGAAGATATCCCTCTAGTGGTGTGGGGGCTGTGCTTCGGCAAAGTGGGTGGGTTATATCCTTCCTGTTTGGCCCTGTCCGGGGGTATCATCGGATGGGGCCACAGTGTCTCCTGACCCCTCCTGTCTCAGCCTCCAGTATTTATGCTGCAGTAGTTTATGTGTCAGGGGGCTGGGGTCAGTTTGTTATATCTGGAGTACTTCTCCTGTCTTATCCGGTGTCCTGTGTGAATTTAAGTATGCTCTCTCTAATTCTTTATTTTTCTCTCTCGGAGGACCTGAGCCCTAGGACCATGCCTGAGGACTACCTGGCATGAGGACTCCTTGCTGTCCCCGGACCACCTGGCCGTGCTGCTGCTTGATTTGATCGTAAATAGTTCAGACACATGATTCAGATACCAGTTTGTACAGCAAAGTATTCATCTGACCCCCTATATCTCAGAACAGTATTCATCTGACCCCCTATATCTCAGAACAGTATTCGTCTGCCCCCTGTATCTCAGAACAGTATTCATCTGACCCCCTATATCTCAGAACAGTATTCATCTGACCCCTTTTATCTCAGAACAGTATTCATCTGACCCCCTATATCTCAGAACAGTATTCATCTGACCCCCTATACCTCAGAACAGTATTCATCTGACCCCCTATATCTCAGAACAGTATTCATCTGACCCCCTATATCTCAGAACAGTATTCATCTGACCCCCTATATCTCAGAACAGCATTCATCTGACCCCCTATATCTCAGAACATTATTCATCGGACCCCTTTTATCTCAGAACAGTTTTTTCTGAGCCCCTATTAGGGTTACAAAGGGAAGGGTATATTTCGGTAAACTTTCCAAGAAACTCATGGACAATATGGAGACGATATAAAAATGCTATATATGAATAACTGTAAAAGTTTTTAAAGTATAAATGACCAAAGTTACAATAAGATTGCCAAAGATTTTCTGTTAATTACCAAAATAACTGAAGTTTCCGATAACCCCTATATCTCCAAACAACATTTGTCTGACCCTCGATCGCAGAACAGCATTTTTCTGACCCCCTATATCTATCTGCGCCATTCTTCCCTCCAGACCAGAGTGTGTATGCATCCCAAGCCTTGGTCCAAGCGCTGGAAGCGGCCCAAGTGAGAAGCAGCTTTCCTAGTGGCAGGGGACATTAATGCAGGCAAACTTAAAACAGTTTGACCTCAATTCTACCAGCATGTCACATGTGCAACTAGAGGAAAAAACCTCTCTACCATCTTTACTCCACACATAGAGACGCATACAAAGCTCTCCCTCGCCCTCCATTTAGCAAATCTGAACGTAATTCTATCCTCCTGATTCCTGCTCACAAGCAAAAACTAAAGCAGGGAGTACCAGTGACTCGCTCAATACGGATGTGGTCAGATGACCACTATTTCCATTGATTGTTAATTCCCTCTTGACCATTACTCCTCTGCGTTGTCTCTTAAAATATTCTTACACATTGTGAGAAAGAATAGAATTTCATGCAGTATGTATGATCACCAATGAGTATGCTTTCAATGCCAGGCTGTCATACTCATTTTCCATTTTCATTGGAAAAATTAAAGCCTGAAGCTTTTCAGGATGAGGGTTGCTCCCACCCCACCCGCTGCTCTACCTTATTGTAGTCAAGTAAGAAACCTTTTTAATACATTTTTTACATGACGTTGTTGTGGAAATTCTTACATGCGGACACTCAAAGTCAATCTTAAACTAATCATAGTTCCTTATCAGCATGCTGAAGAGGTTCCAACCAACTCTATGCACCAAGTACACATGTCGATCAGGAGCTTCCCCGGGGCAGTCCCGTTGGTTCCCTTATATACAGACACGTTATATTTGCATGCTGGAGAGGTTCCAACCAACTCTATGCACCAAGTACACATGTCGATCAGGAGCTTCCCCGGGGCAGTCCCGTTGGTTCCCTTATATACAGACACGTTATATTTGCATGCTGGAGAGGTTCCAACCAACTCTATGCACCAAGTACACATGTCGATCAGGAGCTCTAACGGGGCAGTCCCGTTGGTTCCCTTATATACAGATACGTTATATTTGCATGCTGAAGAGGTTCCAACCAACTCTATGCACCAAGTACACATGTCGATCAGGAGCTCTAACGGGGCAGTCCCGTTGGTTCCCTTATATACAGACACGTTATATTTGCATCATAATTAACGTTTGCTTTAATTCATGTGACAGACCAATACCTCACGAGGCTTCTTCTCTCTAAGCTGAGACCTTGAAACTGAGATATCTTTCTCAAAACAAGGTTCTGGGCGTACTGCCAAATTGCAGATACTGATAGTGAGGATTTGTTCAATCAGTCACTTGCATGAACATAGAAATTGGTTATTAGAAAAGCACATAAATGGAACACAGAAATTGGTTGTCAGAAAAGCACAAACATAAGAATTTCCATCACACCATTTAGCAGACACTTTAATCCAAAGCTACTTACAGTCATGTGCACCTACATTTAACGTACAATTCGTCCTGGAAATCTAACCCACTATCCTGGCATTGCAAACATAATACTCTACCAACTAAGGTATAGAGGACTATGACTTTTTGTGTTTTAGTAAACTGTAAAGTTACAAGGAACTTGCTTTTGTTATTACCATGATAATACCATATTGTAACACAACATTTCTTTTAAACCTTTATTTAACTAGGCAAGTCAGTTAAGAACAAATTCTTATTTACAATGACGGCCTACTGGGGAACAGTGGATTAACTGCCTTGTTCAGGGGTAGAATGACGATTTTTACCTCCGGGACTAGATCCAGCAACCTTTTGGTTACTGGCCCAACGCTCTAACCGCTAGGCTACCTACCACTGTTTTTCATAGGCTATTTGTTAGTCAACTTGTCTACAATTAGATATATGCAGCTTCTCTGCTGTCATTAGCCATTATGTTGCCCTAGAAGTCTAAATCAACCCTTGCACACCAGAATAATGTCATAAATCGATAGAATGAACACTTCAATCTAGTTGAAGTCAATAAAGTTGTGTCATGTCTGCTTCTTTCTCGGAGCAAAGATGTTTAGGAGGGACCTGGGAGAAAATGGTGGAGGGTCATGTCATTTCAATTCCAGTCAGGGGGATGGTTTAGTATGTTTTTATTTAGTCCAGGGGAGGGTCATGTCATTTGTAATCGATGAAATGTCATATTGTTCAGGGTTTGAGAATAAGTTACTTATTATAGTATCATGTGTTCCCGGTGATACCCCTAATCCCTGGGAGAGCAATTTCAAGTGTGCCTAGTGTGGTCTCAATAGAATGATCCATAGCCTTTACCAACCTGGGGTACTAGGACCACTAGGGGAACTTGGCCTATCCACAGGGGGTACTTAAGAAGACTCATGAGATAGGCTTACGGGTCAAATGCGCATGAGGGGATGCTCGGAGAGCACAGGGCAGAGTTAAATGTTCTTCCTTCCCAAGTTTTTGCTCTGCTGGGATGGTTTATATGAAACTAGGCTACACTACATTGCACACTGCTGTAGATAGGCATTCCCAATCATGAGCCCCGGCCCACCCTGCTCTTGCTGATGTAAACCCTTCTGTGCTGCCTGTTGGTTTAGAGGACACATTTCAGTTGAATGCATTCAGTTGTACAACTGACTAGGTATCCCCCTTTCCCTTCCCCTTAAACAATGACTGTGCTCTTTACGGTGGCACTCCAGGAGGTGAGTTTAAAGGCTTCTTCCGAAAATACTTTTTCATTTGTCTCAAAAATGTATCATCTGTGCGTGTGGACTAGGCCTACAGATGTCCTGGGCTCAGTTTCCCGAAAGCATCTTAAGGCTATTAAGGCCAAGCTCAACGTTAGAAGCTTTGTAGGAGCATCTTTAAACATCCGAGCTGTTTCCCAAAACCATCCACGTTCCATCACTATCAGGAAACTGGCCCTGTTCAGTTCGAAAGCGAGAGCACAAAGACGAGAAGGAGGGCCGGAGGTAAACTTGCTACTGTTATAAATGAAAACAATATGTTTCGTTGCCAATAATGAAGCTATTTGTCAGAGTTATTGACCTCACAATAAGCCATATTTGAGTATTTTACATAATTTACGCAACTATGAAGCGGCAGCCGCGAAGAGGGACAGCGCATGGGTGCTGAAAGTAGGCTAATTTGAGAAGGACTTTTTTAATCCTCTTGTTAGTCTACTAACAAGAGGACTTTGTGTTGGAGCCTATTTTGTCCTTTCAAGAAATAAGAGGTGGGCCTAACTGTTTGACAGATTAAATTATAGTCTACTATTCATAGATTTTGCCAGCCAATTCCTTAAGTCACCATACACTCCTTAAATATCTGTGTCAGTGAAGAGCTCGGTGTGTTAAGTTAAAACCAGGGCTTGAATTGAGGGGGTATGTGAAGATATTGTGGCTTTTGTTAAAGAAAATGGCTAATAGCTTATCTATAACTGGTGCACAATGCTTTATGTTAGAAACAAGCTGTGAAATGCTGGGGAAAGACATGACTCCAAAGCATAAGAGATATCTTTGGTTTGTGTCTATGACATTCAGAGGCTGTGCCTCTGTAGCCGAGCAGACAGGGAACTTTTGTCTGATTCTGCCACTATAAACTGACGTTCGACATTTCAACAGGCTATTCAACAGCATACTAACTCTAAATCAGTCTGGAGAAAGCCCGGTAGCCTAAGAAGGAACGGAATTGAATTATTTAGGCTATATTATTGTTATTATTTCATGGCTATAGCTTGCCATTTCAGAAATGTGACATGTTACAGGCTGGAGGGAGGGAGTGCTCATTACCTAAGGAAATAGAAAGCTGTGAAAATAACCCAACATGTTTCTGATAAGATTTCAGTTCAGCTTGGATGCATATTTTATGTGGTTAAAATACTCTCAGCTTTTATGATGTTGATAAAGATAACACCTCTACAGACGGTATCTATCTGTGCATTCACATTCTCTCAGGATGCTGAAAGAAAGAAATCATATTTCTCCACTCCTGTCCCCGAGTCAAAAATGTAGCCTGCATTTATTTACTGTATAATTTTACTGCAATAAATGCTTCATTCTGCAGGAGTTCATATTGAGGCCATGTGAGGTTCTAGACCTACAGTCAGTGTCCAGATTTCAGTTTCCATTCAACCCATCTGAACAGTAGTCTACAGTTCCCTTGATGTGCCATAAGCCTATTTGAAGTTCCCATCTTGTGTCTGCCGAATTTGTATAGCGCCTCACAATCATCACACATAACACTGCTGTCATCCTCTTTTACCACTTCACCAAATCTTTCCCAAACATGACTTTTCTGGCCCTCCCTTCTCTTTATTCTCAGCTCTCCTTTTGTAGCTTTTCTCTTGTTCTCTTATGAAACTCAGACATGGTCCTTTTTGACTCTGTGGATGGACATAAACGTTTTCTGCCTGTTCCCAAAAGCATTTGGCGATTGGCGTGTGTACAGTTAGGCCCAAAGCTTATAAACCTGTGCGTGTTATGAGTCAACCCGTGCATCACTAGTGGACAACTAGTTGCCTTTTACTATAGTGAGTGGAAAAACCTTGTGGTTTTGTTTTGAGATGACATGTTCCATAGTGTTAGTTACAGTTAGTACTGTAAACACACTTGGAGCCAGTATGTCATGTCTGTGATGTGTGTGTGTGCTGGGCATGACTCTCCCCTACACTCTCTAATTGACCCACATTACAGGAGGAGCACCAGATGTTTACTCAACTCATTATGGACCACACACGCTTATAAACACAGTCACACACAGGGGCACGCCCAGGTGGTGCCACAACACAAACACAATGTGAAGCTGTGACAGAATAAAATATATATCAATACTTGGATGTAATCTGTATTAGAACCTGTTAACCAAGACTTGTGAAACCACACCAGTTACCTCTACTGCTAAAGTCAGCAAATATTTTGTGCCAACATCCTTAAAAACATAAATGACACAGTCAACGATAAAGTCCTTCTCTCCAAACGCTGACAAAATACTCCTGACTGGATGGAGTCCTATCTAGCTGACCGGGTCCAGTGTGTCCGGATAAACAATGACCTTTCACCACCAATGAGGTGCACTATTGGAGTGCCACAGGGGTCCATCCTTGGGCCCCTGTGTTCAGCCTATATATCAATGATCAAATCAAATCAAATCAAATCAAATTTATTTATATAGCCCTTCGTACATCAGCTGATATCTCAAAGTGCTGTACAGAAACCCAGCCTAAAACCCCAAACAGCAAGCAATGCAGGTGGAGAAGCACCTGCAGGAAGATCTTCCTTCTGTATGCCAAGGGAGTGGAGATCCAAGTGTACATTGACGACACGGTCATCTACATCCATGGAAAGGGTGCTGAACAAGTGGCTGCCAAGTTAGCATCAGTTATGGAGAATGTTTCACAATGGCTCAATGACTCCTGTCTCACCCTAACTGTGGGGAAACAGTGGCCATGTATTTATCTGTCAATCAAAATCAGCAGGTCTACCCCGACATCCTCATACATGTCCAAAAAATCTAAACTGTTTAGAGAATTCAATACCTTGGTATAATCCTAGAGCCCACCCTCAACTTAAAAAACACTGAAAATATTGGACAAAGAAACACGTCACCACTGCAATATTATCACCAAGTTCAACTTAATTCTGTTCTCAGATATCAGCCTGGTTTACAAGATAACTCAGAATCTAACACTTCCACCCCTGAGGGTCTTTGTAAACCTAGGCTCTGATCAAAATAGCAGGGTAACAATAACCTCCACCAGGGGGGACTGTAGCCTCTCCAAACGGTCCACCACCTTTCCACAATCAACCTTCTCATTCAAAGCAGCTAAGAAATGGAATGGTCTCCCCTCTGCTTTGAAAACATGTAGCAGCGTCCAAGCCTTTCTTGACTGAGACAAAAACATGATCAAGTCCAATCGGTCATGCACTCATTGTTTTGAACCTAAAGGGACATACTGACTTGTAAATGCAACAGAAAACACATTCATTTTTATTTAATTAGGCAAGTCAGTTAAGAACAAATTCTTATTTACAATGACAGCCTAGGAATAGTGGGTTAACTGCCTGTTCAGGGGCAGAACAACAGATTTGTATCTTGTCAGCTCTGGTGTTTGAACTTGCAACCTTCCGGTTACTAGTCCAACACTCTAACCACTAGGCTACCCTGCCGCCCCACATACACATGTGTAATTGCAATACGTGCAATAGCTGGGCTATGTACAATATTTCATTTTTATTAATATGTACCATTTCTATCCAAAAGCAATGTGTTTGTTTGTATGTTTTGACTTCTGTGTTGAGTCTGTTCTAATTCCATTTTCATTCCATTTTTTATGTATGATATATTCCTGTTTAAACATGTTTCCATGTCTAGATGTTCACCTGTGTCTGAATGTTTTAGGGACTACGGATGACAATGAGCTATTATGTGACAGTGTTTCTCAGTGCTCTGAGACTTGTGTTTTTGTTGTGCTTGTCCCTGACCAAAAATACCTAAAGAAAATACTAAACTCCCTCTGTTTCATCTCTCTCCCAGTGTTATGTAATCCGGCCTGACAAGTCACTTTAGGCAAGTCAGAATCAATTCTATGAGCGTAAATTAGAACCAAGTCAATGAGAATGAGTCCGAGTCGAGTCCCCATGCATGGCTTCCTCTCCAACCACCCAGCCTCTCTCATAATTGAAAAGTGTATTGGTGTAATCTGGTCTAGTGGTGGTGTTGCCGTCTCCAGAGACTGCACACTGTCTCTACTGGTGCGGGTCAAAATCCCGATTTGTCACTTCACTCTCTAATATGTCTCCTTTCATTCCTAATTGCTCAATCTCAACAAAACAACAGGTATGTAAGACATATTTGTTCTTTAAAAAGAATAACCTGTCATTGTAAAGATTTATCTCCTGCTGGATCTTCAAAGTTCTCCTCTTTCAGTACTAGTTTTGGGCCTAATTGATGGTCATATACTTTATGTATGTGGGCGGTTGCAAAACATGTCTTGCTCTTGAAATGTAGACATACCAAGGTGACACTACTGAACCAGTGAACCAGTTGGAACTACAGGCCCCTGAGTTATGACTGAAAGGAAGCGTCCTTTGCGTGTGTGTGTGTGTGCTTGCATCCGTGTGCGTCTCCATGCTTGATGGAGAAACCTGGGGGGATGGGACACAGACGGTATATTCCGCCCATGCCCTCAGGTTGACTTCGCTCCACACTGCACCTGGAGTCAAGTTCAGGCCCTGTGGCTGAGAAAGGAGATCAAGACTGTAAAACACTAACAGACAGGAACAGATCTCCATACTGCAGGCAGAAAGAAGACAGGCCATAAGCCTTAAACTGAGTTCACACAGACAGATGAGTCTACATTTCTTCAGACGGTCTATATACTGTATCCAAACTCAGTTTGACTGACGGACAACGTACGCAGACAGAAAGACAGACAGGCAGAAGACAGACAGACAGCAATTTCCTCTCTCTGAGATCACTGTTTGAAAGCTGATAGGCATTTTCAGTGGTCAACGTGACATCAGGCAGGGTCATGTAGGCAAACAGGTTCTAATCCTGCCCCTCTATAACAACCCAGCCAGAAGTATGGTGGGCCGATTATGGCTACAGTACCATCAGGGTCAGCACAGGATTGTAGTGGAGTAGACTGTCTTACTGTGATGTTTTTTATGTTTTATTTTACCTTTATTTAACTAGGCAAGTCAGTTCATCAGGAAGGAAGAAAATGTACTTTTTCAATCGATCAGATCAAATCAAATCAAATGCTATTTGTCACATACACATGGTTAACAGATGTTAATGCGAGTGTAGTGAAGTGCTTGTTCTGGGTGTTGTGCTAGTCTGTTGCGCTTGTTGTGATAAAATCGTATGTGGTTATTATGAGGACGGCCAGGCTTTCCATACAAATCGTATGTGGTTATTATGAGGACGGCCAGGCTTTTCATATAAAGCGTATGTGGTTATTATGAGGACGGCCAGGCTTTCCAGATAAAGCGTATGTGGTTATTATGAGGACGGCCAGGCTTTCCATACAAATCGTATGTGGTTATTATGAGGACGGCCAGGCTTTCCATACAAATCGTATGTGGTTATTATGAGGACGGCCAGGCTTTCCATACAAAGCGTTCCATTACAAAGTTAACGTGTTTTGTGTTGCTTTCTCGTTTGAAAATACTTTTCAACATCTCAAATTACGAGGGTGAGATTAGGATCAGGCTTTATCAGTGTGCTGACTTCGTCACCATCATCTCTATGTATAAGCTATAAAAATACTGTTGTTGGGTTGGGTTGACATAGAATGTAATAATAATTTGAATGCCAATTCATAGTGCCATTGAGGAGGCCTTTAAAATTGACATATACTTTATGGGGAGAGTTTCTGTCTATAGGCTATTACAACAATTAAATATACAATTGAGGTCCTTCAAAATTATGATTGAGTGCTTGAAAAAGTCATTGAAAGTCCTTGAATTTGTCTTGCCAATGTCTGTACAAACCCGTCATTTATGTTTCCATGTTACACCTGCAATTTTAAAGGATATACTGTGTAGTCCTAGGTGGTTGTTAGGTGGACTTATGAGCCAATTTGGCATATATGCACTTTTTTCCTGTAAGTACACAAAAATAAATTTTATTTTAGTTTCAAACCATTTTGAAATGTTGATTATCGATAGAAAAACCCATTTGTGTGTGGGTGCATGGTTGTCTGTGTGTGTGTGTTCTTGCATGTGTATTTGTGTGCGTGCGTTCCTGCATGTGTGCTCCTCTGGGCCACCCGTAGTCCTAGGTCAATGACACACTTGAGGTTCACCATATGTTTCCAGTGAAACAACATGTCCGCCTGCTCCTCCTCTTTCCCACTGTCCCCACGGGCCAGACTGGAGCTCCTGCTGCCTTCCCTAACACACACACACACACACACACACGCACACACACACACACAATCTGTCAGCTGAATGTCCTGAGGACGTCGGAAAATGCCCTCAAAACCGGACACTAGATGCAACAGCAAGGGCTATTACCATCAAGTGGGCTTGGGTTTTGCTAGTGTACTCATGACTCGGAATGTTGCATTTTCAATCCCAGTGGCAGACAATTATTTAAAAAATGTTTTAACCCTATCCCAAAAACCTTAACCATTCTGAATGAGTGCCTAAACGTAATGCTTTAAGCCTATCCAAAAGCCTAACCCTTAACCTTTTAAAATATGCCGTGAGTAGCAACTTCGAGAAAAGGAACTATGTCCGTCAGTCCGTCCGACTAATATATAATCATCATATAGTTTTTCTCAATCCCGTACAAAACATTTTTGCATCTGTTTTAGAAGGTATCTATAGCAGCTGGGGTGAGCAGAAGAGCAATGATCAAATGCTTAAATATGTTTACAGAACTTCTGATAATTTTCTTTCCTTTGGACTGGACTTGCATATCTGAGGTCGTGTCTAGACTTGACAGTTCATGCAGCTTTAGTATTATAGAGGTCGGATCATGGAATTCCCAACTCATCATGAGTCTACACCTACAGTACATTTAAATGTCTATGCCGTGTCTACAGGCTGAGCCCTTTTCACGCGCTAGATTCAATGCCAGTATGCATTCTACAAATGGTGGAATAGGCATAATATGATAATAACACAACTACTGATGGCAGTAGCTAACTACTGTAGCTAACTAGCCAGATGACCTCGGTAGCTAGCCAGCAAGCTAGCAAGCAACGCTAAAGGGATTGCAAACGGGTTAGCATAACTCTAGCCAAACAATTATTTCTTCTTAAAACTCATTTTCTGTTCTGCAAAAGACCACAGAGTTCTGTGTCTTTTGGACTCTAAAATGTGGGGTATGACAGAATAGAACAGAGAGCGAATGGGTGAGGGCTGTGACTCAATCCACCAACTAGAGAAGATTGGGTGATTGCAAAGATGGAGAGGCTATAATCTTCATCTAGAAAAGGCGGTAATGACTACGGCCATTATTGCTCTGTGTGTGTTAGCCCATAAAGACACGACAGAGCAGTAAAGGTTATGAGGGACGTCAGGCTTTGAGACATGCCAGAGCTCTCTATATATTGCCATCTGTGTGTGTTTGCCATATACAGGGGAACACTATGGCCTAGGGCAGAGAGGGCTATTTGAGGGGAATAAAGACCATTTTAATCATACTGACAGCAGGAACTGCCCTCACATTCACATGTACCTATAACAAGTGTGTGTGTTGTGTGTGTGTGTGCGTGCGCGTGCATGTGTGTGCGTGTGTATGAATGTGTGTTAAATTGTGTGCACATGCCTATCATACAAGTATTATATGCTGCTATAGTGTATACCCCAGCCCCCTGCCCGGTACTAGTAATGTTGCTACTGTACAGAACTACCGTAATGAAAAATGCCAAGCCCTGTTCAATAGAGCTCAGCTGACCACGTCCCCTTGGTGTGAAACCATGGAAATGGTACAACCAGACTATTTCCCAGAGACATGCAATTTCATCCTTGAGTAGGTAGATAATGTTTTGACTTCCCTACCAAACAACAAGGCAAGTGAATCAGATGGTGTCACCTACGAGACTTTAAAGTTCACAAGGCCCCAGTCCTCCCATGTTCATCAATGGTGTCACCTACGAGACTTTAAAGTTCACAAGGCCCCAGTCCTCCCATGTTCATCAATGGTGTCACCTACGAGACTTTAAAGTTCACAAGGCCCCAGTCCTCCCATGTTCATCAGATGGTGTCACCTACGAGACTTTAAAGTTCACAAGGCCCCAGTCCTCCCATGTTCATCAGAAGGTGTCACCTACGAGACTTTAAAGACCACAAGGCCCCAGTCCTCCCATGTTCATCAGATGGTGTCACCTACGAGACTTTAAAGACCACAAGGCCCCAGTCCTCCCATGTTCATCAGATGGTGTCACCTACGAGACTTTAAAGTTCACAAGGCCCCAGTCCTCCCATGTTCATCAGATGGTGTCACCTACGAGACTTTAAAGTTCACAAGGCCCCAGTCCTCCCATGTTCATCAGAAGGTGTCACCTACGAGACTTTAAAGACCACAAGGCCCCAGTCCTCCCATGTTCATCAATGGTGTCACCTACGAGACTTTAAAGTTCACAAGGCCCCAGTCCTCCCATGTTCATCAGATGGTGTCACCTACGAGACTTTAAAGTTCACAAGGCCCCAGTCCTCCCATGTTCATCAGAAGGTGTCACCTACGAGACTTTAATGTTCACAAGGCCCCAGTCCTCCCATGTTCATCAATGGTGTCACCTACGAGACTTTAAAGTTCACAAGGCCCCAGTCCTCCCATGTTCATCAGATGGTGTCACCTACGAGACTTTAATGTTCACAAGGCCCCAGTCCTCCCATGTTCATCAGAAGGTGTCACCTACGAGACTTTAATGTTCACAAGGCCCCAGTCCTCCCATGTTCATCAGAAGGTGTCACCTACGAGACTTTAAAGACCACAAGGCCCCAGTCCTCCCATGTTCATCAGAAGGTGTCACCTACGAGACTTTAAAGACCACAAGGCCCCAGTCCTCCCATGTTCATCAATGGTGTCACCTACGAGACTTTAAAGTTCACAAGGCCCCAGTCCTCCCATGTTCATCAGATGGTGTCACCTACGAGACTTTAAAGACCACAAGGCCCCAGTCCTCCCATGCCCTCATGCATATCTTCAATGCCTGTCCGATTAATGGAAAGGTACTTGACTCACGGAAGGGTGCTCTTATCCACAGAATATCCAAAAAAGACAGTGTTCCAGACAATCCATCTATATGGAGAGACATCTCCCTCTTCCCCTTTGCGTATAAAGTGTCCATGAAATGCTTGCCCACATACTACCATGGCTTGTAGATACAGGCAATTCTCTCTCCCAAACAAATGGCATATATAGGCAGGGCATGAATGAGCATGTATTCTGCCTAACAACCGGAATTGATTACTTCAAGCATGGTGTTTTTGGACTTCAGAGATGCCTTTGGTACTTTATCACACAGTGTAATGATCAATGCACTTGAGGAAATACTACTGCCTTAGCCTTTTGTGGACATTATAGCTGATGTGTACAAAGATTATTTTCTTCATGTTATCTGTGGGAAGCAGCTGAATGAACACATCCCACTCAGGGTTGGAATAAAGCCCATAGAGTGCCGCTAACTTCATCCTAGCCATCAACCAGTGGCTTAAATGGCTATACCAGTGTGCCCCTGAACCTAGTACAGGGGTATGCTCATGACATTCAGATCACCTCCAGAAAGGAGCAGGTTATCAAAAACATGCTCTCTCGTACAGATTACTTTTTGAAATGGTCTGGGCTGGAATTGAGAGAGACAAAATGTGCAGTGTTCCATGAAATACGCAGCAGAGGCAACCACTGGTTGATAAAGCCCCAACATTTACACTAATGAATAAACCAATCAGAGTGTACTCTCGTCATGAAACATACAGCTATCTTTGACATAAGTTGAATGTTTCTGGCTGGGAACAAGTTGATAAGTGGGGGGTATTTAACCAGGCTTGATATGATTGACATTTCCCCTTTCAAATCAAATCAAATTTATTTATATAGCCCTTCGTACATCAGCTGATATCTCAAAGTGCTGTACAGAAACCCAGCCTAAAACCCCAAACAGCAAGCAATTCAGGTGTAGAAGCACGCCCTTTGCTTGTGGTCATGAAGCTAGAGGCTGTGAGAGATGTGGCCCTATAGCAAAGATTCAACATCTGTTTGCAAATGTGCATATCCCAAAGAAGGTTATGAGGGAAATAAATAACAAAACTTTTCAAGTGGTGAGAAAGTGGCTATGCTTAAACACACACCACATGTGACTTTATCTTCCTGAGTCGAAAGGTGGGGGTTTGGGTGTCTCAAATGTCGAGTGGATGTACATTGCTACCAGACTGACTCACCTGCTGAACCTGCTCAACGGTGACGACGTGACAGTTAGGGAGTTAGGGAGGAGGAAGGTCCCACTGGCCACGGACACTGAGGACAACTTCCTGGGCTTCGGGAGGAAGGCCAATGGAATACTAGTGCTGCGGGCTTTGAAGTCTGGCCAAACCACAATGACCTGTGCAACTGGACTGGAATAAAGCTTAGATGGACATGGACTGGCCTGAGGCTGCAGGTGAAAATCTCTGCTCTGGAATGTGGTGATCTACTATTCCATGTACCAGAATGCTGCCATTGGTGAGGACAGTCTCACCGTTACCGTTAAGCCAAGGCTGCAAGTTATACCGACAAAACACAACCTAGCACTAGTAACCTGCAAAACATGGTCCGTTGTGTATTTTACACCCTGAGTTAAATGGAGTGGAGTCTGTTCCACATGTTGTTAATGGTTGCCATTCATACAAAGACTTGTATATTGCTAGACATGACAACCTTGTGGACCTGGTACTGGGTCAACAACAGCACACATACACAAACTCTCTTGTCAGAGGCGCCTGGTTTGATGTTGATGATGACGTGTTTTCTTGTATGCCGAATAAGCCAGATATTGTTGTTGTGGGGGGAGGCCAGAGAGAGGTGCTGATTCTGGAAGTGGGCTGCTCATTTGATTGTTACATGGAGAAAGCCTTTTTTGAAAAGCCCCTTAATTACCAGCCCCTCTTATCACGCTTGGACAGCCTAGGATACAAACGCAAAATGGTTGCATTGATATTTGGCAGTCTCGGCCACTTTACATAGGCTTAAAGGTATGCCGCCTTCAGATTGCAGGACTGCCCAAGAGTAGAGCAAAACAACTGGCAAGGCACTGCTCTGTTTCAGCCGTTGTGGGCAGCCTAGCTGTGTGGAGGAGAAGGTGCTTTTTGTTTCTTTAGGTGTTTCCTTGCATCAACAACGTTTGAGATGTTTGAATCCTTTGTAATCCCATACAGAAAAGTCATGTTATAATATATGTAAGGTCCTGGGTGTCGTGAGGGTGAAATCAGGCGCAGGAAAGCAGATAGTTCAATAAATGCACACGTTGCACCACGGCCACCCCACTTTTGGGTGCTCAAACAAAATGCCCCAGACACAGGGAACGAAAACAGTCTAGCACTAAATACACAAACACGTTCGTCTGTAGCAAACACCAGGGTTACAATGATCAATCCCGCACAAAGAAACGAGAGGGCCGGCTGACTAATAAAGCCCCCATACAATCAACTCAAAACAGGTGTAATCAATAAACATATAAGGAGGGGGAGAAAATAATCAGTGGCAGCTAGTAGGCCGGCGACGACGACCGCCGAGCGCCACCCGAACGGGAAGGGGAGCCACCTTCGGTTGGAGTCGTGACAATATATGTACATATATGTGGGGGAATTCTAAATATATATCAATAAATGTCCAGAAAATATACTGAGTGAAAATATAAACGCAACATGTAAAGTTATGTTCCCATGTTTCATGAGCTGAAATTAAATATCAAAGAAACGGATCTTGAATATAGCGCACAAATGTGTTTACATCCCTGTTAGTGAGCATTTCTCCTTTGCCAAGATAAGCCATCCTGACAGGTGTGGCATATCAAGAAGTTGATTAAACAGCACGATCATTACACAGGTGCACCTTGTGCTGGGGACAATAAAAGGTCACTCTTAAATGTTCAGTTTTGTCACACAACACAATGCCACAGATGTCTCACATTTTGAGGGAATGTGCAATTGGCATGCTGACTGCAGGAATGTCCACCAGAGCTCTTGACAGAGAATTTAATGTTAATTTCTCTATCATAAGCCATCGTTTTAGACAATTTGGTAGTACGCCTTCTTCACCTGCGGAATCGTCTGAGACAAGCCACCCAGACAAACTGTGGGTTTGCACAACCAAAGCTATGGACAATGATCACAGTTCCATTTTATGAATGGCAATTTGAATGCACAGAGATACCATGATGAGATCCTGAGGCCCATTGTTGTGCCATTCATCCGCTGCCATCACCTCGTGTTTCAGCATGATAATGTACGGCCCCATGTCGCAAGGATCTGTAAACAATTCCTGGAAGCTGAAAATGTCCCAGTTCTTCTATGGCCTGCATACTCACCAGTCATGTCACCCAATGAAACATGTTTAGGATGCTCTGAATCGACCTGTGCGACAGCAAGTTCCAGTTCCCGCCAATGTACAGCAATTACGCACAGCCATTGAAAAGGAGTGGAGACGCAAATGGTGGTCACACCAGATACTGACTGGTTTTCTGATCCACGCCCCTACCTTTTATTAAGGTATCTGTGACCAACAGAATTGTTTAAAAAAAACATTTTGTGGGGGGTAGATCAGATTTAATATCGCAGGTAGAATGTGGCTTCTATCAATGTAATTGTCTTCATCATTCCCAATCCCCCATAAATGTTGACATTTTTTCAGCCGTTCCTGAACCTGCGACTAAAAACAAGCTAATTACGGGCAGTACCAAAACAAGTGATATAATGATTCTGTCTCTTCGCAGCAAAATCTGCAGTGCTGGAATTGTTGTATCCCCAATATATATCACATTTCAATTTAAAAGGCTTTTAAATCTGGGTAATTTGATGTATCAGTTCATAAACCATGTACCATGTAATCAGTACTCCGAAAATCTCCTCCCAACTATTTTACAACCTGTATGGTGCAGCTGTAAATATTTTGGTTATTAAATGAAACGGGTATATTTTTATTGATCACAATTTTCTTTAGCCAATTTTGGTCTTGAGTAGAGCAGACATTTATATATACTTTTGTTAAGTGCATGTGTGACATCCAACAGTCCTTTTTATGATATCATTTACAAAGATTTAGCCGTTTACATTTTTTTGTATATTTCAGTTTAACTTTAACCATAATATTTGTTCTAATATTTGTTCTGTTTATTCTGGTGGATTCAACTGAAATTGCAACCAGGTTTCTATTTATGATTTAATTCCAAATAACCAAAAGTGAGAGGTTGTAATCTGAATGAAGGGCAAAAAGGCCATTCTTGAACACAGGGTGAGCCATTCTTACTAATCTGCTAGAGAACCCGTTCGGATTTAAGTATAGTTTTTGTATGACTGAAGTCTTTAGTGAGAGGTCCAATGTTTTAAAATTGAATAATTAGAATTCATATTCATTATATATGTAGGCCTGTTTAATTTTGTCTGGCTTGCCGTTCCAAATAGAGTGAAATGTTCTTGTGCTCATATAATCAAATAAGCAAGTCGTTAGGTGTAAGCAGGGTCATAAATAATAAGGGAAACTGGGATATGACTAAAGAATTAATCAGGGTGACTTTTTCACAAATAGACAGGTGTTTCCATTGAAGCTAAATTTGATCTAATTTGGCAAAATTTCTATTAAAATGTATTGTAGTGAGATTTTTTTTCTTTAGGGATATGAATACCGAGTATGTCCACTTCACTGTCGGACCATATTATTGTTAAACTACACGGTAAAAGGGGATATGAATACCGAGTATGTCCACTTCACTGTCGGACCATATTATTGTTAAACTACACGGTAAAAGGGGATATGAATACCGAGTATGTCCACTTCACTGTCGGACCATATTATTGTTAAACTACACGGTAAAAGGGGATATGAATACCGAGTATGTCCACTTCACTGTCGGACCATATTATTGTTAAACTACACGGTAAAAGGGGATATGAATACCGAGTATGTCCACTTCACTGTCGGACCATATTATTGTTAAACTACACGGTAAAAGGGGATATGAATACCGAGTATGTCCACTTCACTGTCGGACCATATTATTGTTAAACTACACGGTAAAAGGGGATATGAATACCGAGTATGTCCACTTCACTGTCGGACCATATTATTGTTAAACTACACGGTAAAAGGGGATATGAATACCGAGTATGTCCACTTCACTGTCGGACCATATTATTGTTAAACTACACGGTAAAAGGGGATATGAATACCGAGTATGTCCACTTCACTGTCGGACCATATTATTGTTAAACTACACGGTAAAAGGGGATATGAATACCGAGTATGTCCACTTCACTGTCGGACCATATTATTGTTAAACTACACGGTAAAAGGGGATATGAATACCGAGTATGTCCACTTCACTGTCGGACCATATTATTGTTAAACTACACGGTAAAAGGGGATATGAATACCGAGTATGTCCACTTCACTGTCGGACCATATTATTGTTAAACTACACGGTAAAAGGGGATATGAATACCGAGTATGTCCACTTCACTGTCGGACCATATTATTGTTAAACTACACGGTAAAAGGGGATATGAATACCGAGTATGTCCACTTCACTGTCGGACCATATTATTGTTAAACTACACGGTAAAAGGGGATATGAATACCGAGTATGTCCACTTCACTGTCGGACCATATTATTGTTAAACTACACGGTAAAAGGGGATATGAATACCGAGTATGTCCACTTCACTGTCGGACCATATTATTGTTAAACTACACGGTAAAAGGGGATATGAATACCGAGTATGTCCACTTCACTGTCGGACCATATTATTGTTAAACTACACGGTAAAAGGGGATATGAATACCGAGTATGTCCACTTCACTGTCGGACCATATTATTGTTAAACTACACGGTAAAAGGGGATATGAATACCGAGTATGTCCACTTCACTGTCGGACCATATTATTGTTAAACTACACGGTAAAAGGGGATATGAATACCGAGTATGTCCACTTCACTGTCGGACCATATTATTGTTAAACTACACGGTAAAAGGGGATATGAATACCGAGTATGTCCACTTCACTGTCGGACCATATTATTGTTAAACTACACGGTAAAAGGGGATATGAATACCGAGTATGTCCACTTCACTGTCGGACCATATTATTGTTAAACTACACGGTAAAAGGGGATATGAATACCGAGTATGTCCACTTCACTGTCGGACCATATTATTGTTAAACTACACGGTAAAAGGGGATATGAATACCGAGTATGTCCACTTCACTGTCGGACCATATTATTGTTAAACGGTAAAAGTTGTATTTTTTTTAGATACATAATATGGTGCATTTATCATAATTCGGTTTTAATCCAGAGAGGTTCGAAAAATCATAGAGATCCTCTACGAGGCTGTGCAGGGATCCAAATTGTGGATTTAAAAGAAAACATGAATCGGCAGCGTACAATGACACCTTAGTTTTTAAGCCCTGGATTTCTAGCCCCTTGCTATTATTGTTGGAACTCATTTTAATGGCAACAATTTTGATGGCCATATTAAATAGATATGCCGATAACGGACAGCCCTGTTTTACTCTCCTCTTGCAGTTTAAAACCTTCTGAAAAGTAGCCATTATTTACTATTTTACACCTAGGGTTACTATACATAACTTTGACCCATTTTATTAGAGATTCTCCAACATTTAAATAAATATATTTTTCTATGATTTTGGCACTACAACACTGAAGTGTAAGGTGTCTCCAGTTTTTAGGTGGACTGGATCTTTATATTTACCATCTGGGTGTCGCGACTCCCACCGAAGGTGGCTCCCCTGCCTGTTCGGGCGGCGCTCGGCGGTCGTCGTAGCCGGTCTACTAGCTGCCATCGATCCCCTTTTCCTTTTCTGTTTGTTTTGTCTTATTGGTTGCACCTGTCTCTTATTTCGTTTTTTGATTCAGTACTATTTAAGCCTGTTAGGCCCTAGGTCAGGATATTAAACCTCCTCCATGTATATCTCACTAGGTCAGGATATTAAACCTCCATGTATATCTCACTAGGTCAGAGTATTAAACCTCCATGTATATCTCACTAGGTCAGGATATTAAACCTCCATGTATATCTCACTAGGTCAGAGTATTAAACCTCCATGTATATCTCACTAGGTCAGGGTATTAAGCCTCCTCCATGTATATCTCACTAGGTCAGGGTATTAAACCTCCATGTATATCTCACTAGGTCAGGATATTAAACCTCCATGTATATCTCACTAGGTCAGGGTATTAAACCTCCATGTATATCTCACTAGGTCAGGATATTAAACCTCCATGTATATCTCACTAGGTCAGGATATTTAAGTCTCCATATGTCCACTAGTTCCAATATAACCATCATTTTCGTAATTGCCTTAAGTGCATGAGGGTGATCGTTTGTAGTGTGATTTCCTTTATGGTCCACTGAGGTACTTAAAACCTTATTATAATCTCCCACCATAATAGTTGAGTCGTGTATTGCCTGTAAACTCGATAAATTATTATAGATATTTTCAAAGAAGTGTGGAGAAATATATTTTTGATTAATTAATTTAAATTCACTGATATCCTTATACTGTATTAACTTTAATTCATTAACATCTTTGAAATTGTTGCATGTTGTATTTATATATTTGTTCAGTGTATTTAGGAAATGTAATTTATGTGTTGGGGGGTCAGTCTGTCATATCTGGAGTATTTCTCCTGTCATGTCCTGTGTGAATTTAAGTATGCTCCCTCTAATTCTCTCTCTCTCTCTCTCTCTCTCCCTCCCCTCCTGGAGGATCTGAGCCCTGGGACCATGCCTCAGGATTACCTGCCATGAGGACTCCTTGCTGTCCCCAGTCCACCTGCTATGGAACCCTGACCTGTTCACCGGATGTGCTACCTGTCCCAGACCTGCTGTTTTCAATTCTCTAGAGACAGCAGGAGCGGTAGAGATACTCTTAATGATCGGCTATGAAAAGCCAACTGACATTTACTCCTGAGGTACTGACCTGTTGCACCCTCGACAACTACTGTGATTATTATTATTATTTGACCCTGATGGTCATTTATGAACATTTGAACATCTTGGCCATGTACTGTTTTAATCTCAACCCGTCACAGCCAGAAGAGAACTGGTCACCCCTCAGAGCCTGGTTCCTCTCTAGGTATCTTCCTAGGTTCCTGCCTTTCTAGGGAGTTTTTCCTAGCCATCGTGCTTTTACATCTGATTGCTTGCTGTTTGGTGTTTTAGGCTGGGTTTCTGTATCACACTTTGTGACATCGTGTAATGGCGTGTGTGTAGGTGGCAGGGAAGTCAGGCGCAGGAGAATGGAACTTGGTATAAATGGAGTGGTTTAATAAACTTAACAAAACTCCAAACCCAAAATGACAGAATAAATAAAAGTGGGTACAAGAACCCGTCGCGCACCAACACATAATACACAAATCCAGTATGGAACGAACGGAGTACGCTGGGGCCCCCTCGATGTCCAGAGACGGTGGAGGAACCTCCCGCACCTCAGACTCCTGGAGTGGGCCAGCCACCACCGGCCTGAGGAGAGACACATGCAACAAGGTGTTAATGAGGTAATCGGGGGGAAGCTGCAACCTGTAACATACCTCCTTCACTCTCCTCAGGACTTTAAATGGCCCCACAAACCGTGCACCCAGATTCCGACAGGGCAGGCGGAGGGGCAGGTTTTGGGTCGAGAGCCAGACCCTGTCCCCCGGTGCGAACACCGGGGCCTCACTGCGGTTACGGTCTGCGCCAACTATCTGGCGCAGTGCGGCACGCTGAAGGTGGACATGGGCGGCGTCCCATGTTTCCTCCGCGCGCCTGAACCAGTCATCCACCGTAGGAGCCTCAGTCTGACTCTGATGCCAAGGAACCCCGATCAGACACTTTATCCTCAGGCACTCCGTAGTGCCGGAAGACGTGTGTAAACAGGGCCTCCGCAGTTTGTAGGGCCATAGGGAGACTGGGAAAAGGGAAGAGACAACAGGACTTAGAAAAACGATCCATAACGACCAGGATCATGGTGTTACCCTGTGAAGGTGGAAGATCTGTTAGGAAATCCACCGACAGGTGCGACCACGGTTGTTGTGGAACGGGTAAGGGTTGTAACTTACCTCTGGGCAGGTGTCTAGGAGCCTTGCACTGGGCGCACACCGAGCAGGAGGAAACATAAACCCTTACGTCCTTAGCTAAAGTGGGCCACCAGTACTTCCCACTAAGACAGCGCACTGTCCGATCCCAGGATGACCAGAGGAGGGTGACGTGTGGGCCCAATAGATCAGCCGGTCGCAGACAGCAGACGGAATGTACAGACGCGTCCAGCTCCCACACTACCGGCACCACCAAACAAGCGGCGGGGAGTATGGGAGTGGGATCCATGTGCCGCTCCTCTGTGTCATACAATGCGTCTGCCTTAACGTTCTGGGAGCCTGGTCTGTAAGAAAGGGTAAACATAAAATGGGTGAAAAACATGGCCCACCTTGCCTGGCGAGGGTTCAGTGTCCTCGCCGCCCGGATGTACTCCATATTTCGGTGGTCAATCCAGATGAGAAAAGGGTGTCTAGCCCTCTCAAGCCAATGTCTCCAAGCCTTCAGGGCCTTGACGACAGCCAACAACTCTCGCTCCCCCACGTCATAGTTTCGCTCCATCGAGCTGAGCTTCTTCGAGAAGAAGGCACAAGAGTGGAGCTTCGGTGGTGTACCCGAGCGCTGAGAGAGCACTGCTCCTATCCCAGCCTCGGACGCGTCCATCTCCACAATGAATGCCAAAGAGGGAGCCGGATGGGCCAGCACGGGAGCCGAGGTAAACAAAGCCCTCGGGTGACTGAAAGCCCTGTCCGACTCAGCTGTCCACTGCAAGCGGACCGGACCCCGCTTCAGTAGTGAAGTAATGGGAGCCACTACCTGACCAAAACCCCAGATAAACCTCCGGTAGTAGTTGGCAAACCACAAGTATCGCTGCACCTTCTTTACCGTGGTGGGAGTCGGCCAATTACATATGGCTACGATGCGGTCACTCTCCATCTCCACCTCTGACGTGGAAATGCGATAACCTAGGAAGGAGACGGACTGTTGGAAGAACAGACATTTCTCAGCCTTGATGTAAAGGTCATGCTCCAACAGGCGACCAAGCACTTTGCGCACCAGGGACACATGCTCGGAGGTGCAGCAGAGTATATCAAAATGTCATCAATATACACCACTACGCCCTGCCCGTGCTGGTCCCTGAAAATCTCGTCGACAAAAGCTTGGAAGACATGGCACATTCATCAACCTGTATGGCATGACGAGGTACTCATAATGCCCAGAGGGGGTAGTGAAAACCGTCTTCCACTCGTCTCCCTCCCGGATACGCACCAGATTGTAAGCGCTCCTGAGATCCAGTTTGGTGAAGAAACGCGCCCCGTGCATTGACTCTATGGCTGTGGCTATAAGCGGTAGCGGGTAACTATACCTCACCATGATCTGATTAAGACCCCGGTAGTCAATACACAGATCTCCCTCCTTCTTCTTCACAATAAAGAAACTCGAGGAGACAGGTGAAGTGGAGGACCGAATGTACCCTGACGCAGGGATTCGGAGACATATGTTTCCATAGCCTCTGTTAGAGGGAATACACATGACTCCTGGGAAATGCAGCGTCTACCAGGAGGTCTATCGCACAATCGCCCAGTCAATGGGGTGGTAATTGAGTCGCCTTCTTTTTAGAGAAGGCGAGAGCCAAATCGGCTTATTCAGAGGGAATGAGAGTCCAGACCAGGTCTCCACCGTAGTAGCACCAACGGAAACCCCTTAACACCTACCTGAGGACTTTCGCGACCACCCCGTGAGAGTCCTCTGTGGCCAAGAAACAGTGGGGTTATGACAAGCTAACCACGGTAGGCCCAGCACCACGGGAAACGCTGGGCGCTCCCAGAGTCACTTGAATCTACGAGCGCCTTATGCTGGGATTGCGGGGAAAACTCAGGAAAAGTGACAGACACAAACATATGTGCAACAGAGGACTCTGGGTGAGAATAGTGCCAATGGAAAATGAGAAAGGGATGGCTAGAAGATCGGTGACGCGACTGCCGAACGCCGCCCGAACAAGGAGAGGAACCGACTTCGGCGGAAGTCGTGACACATGTATGGATAGTACATGTATTTAGATCTATTTATTTCAAATATTAGTGTACATATTATGTATTTAAAATATATGTGAATATATTAAGCTTCGGGATGTAATGTGATTTGTATCTTCAAATAAAGTATGTATAATATGTGTGTGTGTGTATGAATGTGTGTTTGAATGACCTGTAAATTGGCCTACCATACAAGCAGTTATATGGCTTCTATATTGATATTACGCCATAACACAAAAATAACATTATGCAAATTCAACCACCCCGATGCACCCAGCTGTCCAATTTTGTCTTTGATAAAAAAAAAATGTTTGTGTGCGTGTGTGTATGGGTGGTGGAATCCATGTGATGTGTCTTTGCCTTTATGTGTGTGTGTGTGTGTGTGTGTGTGTGTGTGCATGTGGGAGTGTGGTTTGTGGTGTGGGCGGGTGATTGTGTGTGTGTTGTGCTTTGAGGATGTCCCTCCCCACATGCAGTCTGAGATAAGCACTGCCAAGGCTGTTTAATACATTCTTCGCATTTCCTTCATATCACCCAATGTTCCTTCCACTGCCAATGTTCCTTCCACTGTGTGTGTGTGTGTGTGTGTGTGTGTGTGTGTGTGTGTGTGTGTGTGTGTGTGTGTGTGTGTGTGTGTGTGTGTGTGTGTGTGTGTGTGTGTGTGTGTGTGTGTGTGTGTGTGTGTGTGTGTGTGTGTGTGTGTGTTTGTGTGTGTGTGTGTTTGTGTGTGTGTTAGAGTTCAAAAATTATATTTAAGTGTTACTCCACAATAATTCAAAATACAGATTTTTTTAAAACAACAGATTGGAGGATTCAAATGGAGTTTTCAGACACAAAAACACATGGTACAGGCGTCATCTATAATATATAATATCATCTATACACATGCACATGTATACATCAACAAAAGAACAAAAAAAGGCTAAATACAGTGGCTTAAAGGATAATTATGCACTCAAAAGAAACATCTCCATTGGAAGATAAGATGGCAGGCTTTGGCGTAGACATTCACATTATTGTTATCTAGTAAATGATCTAATATTTTATTATTTTCATCAAGACCGTTCAAATGTTTATTTTGACAGCTGACAGAAAATATAATCTCAAATGTTTTTGCATAACCCACAGTAAAGCAAGGCATGAGCTTCATTTGCAATGGAACCAGAGTTACAAAAAGAACAGACACGTTTCTGTAGTGTTTGTGTATCAACCAGTCTCAATGGCGAGATGGGCCTCTCCACATCTACATATTGCAAAAGAGCTCCGATATTGCTTGTATAAAACAGTACATTCATAGGGTTCTGCCCCAAAAGTGTATTTAAAAGGTCAATAGCTGCGCAGTTTATTACTTTCAGGTTTGTTTATCAGTTGGTACACTTAGGACCTGAGCGCCAGGTCAAAACCTTGCACCTTGTAATTGCCTTGACAAGTAGTAATTCCTGTGCGGTCAATTTAACCCAACCATGTTCTGGGAACAGAAGGTGTGGTCTTTGTCTGTGTGAATCTAGCTGTATACTGAAGTGTTTCCTAGATAGCCCGCCAGACAGTCCACATTTTTGTTCTAGCCCCTGCACTCAACACCTGATTAATGAATTAATTCAACTCATCGACTTTGTGACCTTTGTGTAACAGTGCTATAGCGAACTCATATGGTTGTTGCATTGCCAAGCATGACAACAACTATAGGATTTGGGACAAACAGATCAAGGACCAGTCTAGAGCAGGGCTACAACAAAAATGTGGAATGTCTGGTGACGGTCTACACAGGAGAGTGTTGGGATTTCAACAAAATCACTATAAAGAAAGTGGATGTACTTTCAGACTGTGGCCACTAAGTGGTGCCCTCACAATTCGACATGGAAGCTAGCTACCTCATCGTTCACAGCTGGTCTTCTTCTGTCAAAGCTTTAATTGCAGCGCTGAACTGGGAAGGAGAGAGAATGGGAGGAAATCCTAGAGCTTTAGCCTGCAACAATGGCCAACTCCCGAAGAAAGAGGAACAAGAAAACAAGCCTGCTTGGTCTCAGAAAGGGAGGTGTGTAGGGAGGTAGAGGTGGGATAGGAGGAAAAGAGGAAGAGAGGGGGGATGGAGAGAGGGAGGGGGGGGTTATTCCTTTAATTAAGAGGTTGAAAGCAAAGGGAAGGGGAGGAGGAGGAGTTAAAACAGTGAAGTCAAGTCCAGGCGATTGCTGATTAGGAATTTAAACACGGAACAGTTTCTTTCCATGTTTAAACACTCTCTCTCTCATTCTCTCCCTTATCTCTCCCTTATCTCTCTACTTATCTCTTTTTCTTCTTTCTTTCTCCCTTTCTTTGTTTCTCCCTCTCTCCCCCTTCCCGCTCTGTGAGCGCTACTCTGTATTCACCTTGATCCTCGGCCAAGAATGCAGCAGGCAGGACACACAAGAGGGAAGGAGGTAGTTGTGCTTGCCTCACATGACCTCTGCTTTATAACTATTGCGAATGTGCAGTACACTGCAGGATAAAGTAGGGAAACTGATGTTCCGTTTCACTCAAATCAAAGAATGTTTAGTATATCACCTTTTATAGTACTAATCTTGCTATTTTGCTGATATGAGAACGTAGGTGTCAATCATTATATCAGATGAAATGAATCAAATGAAGTAAAGATGAATCCACTTCCCACGCCATTAATTGTGTAGATCCAGCTACTTAACCCAACCCCAACCCAAAATGCATTGAAAATATATCCACCTAATAAAATCATGAAATCATATGGCGCTTTTGTTTTCCATTCAATTTGGATTGACACACATAGGTGGATCTACACAACAGATGGTCTGTTATCTGGCCTTCTCAATATATTATAACTTTGATTTTGGAGTGAAAAATCCAGTAAAACTTGTTATAAGACATTATAAAGGCTCATAAATAACAAGTTATCAGGAATCAAGGTAAGACCCAGATGCAGGCTGTCAAAGTAACAATGTTTATTGTAGCAACCAGACAGGCAAAGACAGGTCAAGGCAGGGGTCGAAAATCCAGAGTACGGCAAAGGTACAGGACAGCAGGCGGACTCAGGGTCAGGGACAGGCAGAGGTCAGTAATCCAGAGGTGGAGCAAAGGTACAGAGTGACAGGAAGGCTCAGGGTCAGGCAGAGAGGTCAGGCGGGCGGGTAAAGGGTCAGGACAGGCAAAGGTCAAAACCAGGAGGACGAGGAAAGAGAGGCTGGGAAACGATAGGAGCAGACAGGAAAACGCTGGTTAGCTTGAACGAACAAGACGAACTGGCAACAAACAGACAGAGAACACAGGTATAAATACACAGCGGATGATTGGGAAGAGGGGCTACACCTGGAGGGGGTGGAGACAAGCACAAGGACAGGTGAAACAGATCAGGGCGTGACGTTATAAAGTATAATACAGTGCATTCGGTAAGCGTTCAGACCTCTTGACTTTTTCCACATTTCGTTACTTTACAGCCTTACTCTAAAATATATTAAATTGTTTTTTCCCCTCATCAATCTACACACAATACCCCATAATGACAAAGTTCAAACCAATTCCTAGAAATGTTTGCAAATGTATAAACAATAACTGAAATATTACATTTACATAAGTCTTCAGACCCTTTACTCAGTACTTTGTTGAATCCCCTTTAGCAGAGATTACAGCCATGAGTCAAATATTCTCAAACTCTGTCACTTGTTAGATATTACTGCACGGTCGGAACTAGAAGCACAAGCATTTCACTACGCTCACATTAACACCTGCTAACCATGTGTATGGTTATAAGCTTGTCACACATGTATTTGGGGAGTTTCTCCCATTCTTCTCTGCAAATCCTCTCAAGCTCTGTCAGGTTGGATGGGGAGGGTCGCTGCACAGCTATTTTCAGGTCTCTCCGATCAGGTTCAAGTTCGGGCTCTGGCTCGGTCACTCAAGGACATTCAGAGACTTGTCCCGAAGCCACCCCTGTGTTGTTTTGGCCTGTGTGTTTAGGGTTGTTGTCCTGTTGGAAGGTGAACCTTCGCCCGCCCCAGTCTGAGATCCTGAGCGTTCTGGAGTAGGTTTTCATCAAGGATCTCTCTGTACTTTGCTCCGTTCATCTTTCCCTCGATCGGTATAATGATCAGTAATGCTCTGGAAGAAAGTACTCTTTAGATCCCTGTAGATGCACACACAAGACGAATGCCCTTCTAGCCAATCAGAAATTAGTATCCAACAATGCTGTGGTATAATGAGCAGTAATGCTCTGGAAGAAAGTACTCTTTAGATCCCTGTAGATGCACACACAAGACGAATGCCCTTCTAGCCAATCAGAAATGAGTATCCAACAATGCTGTGGTATAATGAGCAGTAATGCTCTGGAAGAAAGTACTCTTTAGATCCCTGTAGATGCACACACAAGACGAATGCCCTTCTAGCCAATCAAAAATGTGTATTCAACAATGCTGTGGTATAATGAGCAGTAATGCTCTGGAAGAAAGTACTCTTTAGATCGCTGTAGATGCACACACAAGACGAATGCCCTTCTAGCCAATCAGAAATGAGTATCCAACAATGCTGTGGTATAATGAGCAGTAATGCTCTGGAAGAAAGTACTCTTTAGATCCCTGTAGATGCACACACAAGATGAATGCCCTTCTAGCCAATCAGAAATGAGTATCCAACAATGCTGTGGTATAATGAGCAGTAATGCTCTGGAAGAAAGTACTCTTTAGATCCCTGTAGATGCACACACAAGACGAATGCCCTTCTAGCCAATCAGAAATGAGTATCCAACAATGCTGTGGTATAATGAGCAGTAATGCTCTGGAAGAAAGTACTCTTTAGATCCCTGTAGATGCACACACAAGACGAATGTGCGTTGATGCACTCTGAACTATTGACAAATGATGTGAAAACGACACACTGAGGACAGACAGAATGTGGGCCGGAGACAGATGACAATGACAAGATGGATTACTTAGTCACATACTGAAGATGCTTAGCTGAAAACGTCGTCAGCAGACGAATGACTCGCTCCCACTGTTTGTGTCTGGGACTTCCTACCATCGGTGAGCGGACAGTGTTTGTTGGAGGTTTGTTTGGGGTGAAGTGAGCGTTCTCATCACTATTTGTCTGAGTTCGGATGACCTTAGGACTCCTGTCTGAACTGGGGTGCTTTTGGGAACATTTTCTAAAAGAGCTGTGACTGCCGATTCAAATCAACTGAATCATCTGTCTCAGTCAGTCTCAATGCTCTCCTCGTTCACTCATTCAACCTGTCACCCATACTGTAGTTCAACTTTTGACACCTTTTATCTGTCCCTTTACAAAACCTCCTCCTACTGCATGGAGAAGTCAGATGGTGTTTAAAGTTTGTGGGTCTGTCTGTCTGTGGGTCTGTTTGTCTGTGGGTCCGTCCATCCATCTGTGTGTTTGTCTGCCTGCCTATCTGTCTGTCTGTTCAACAGTGTTTAGTCATGTTCATCAGCTGAAATGTAACGTAGGCTACTTACGGTGAATAATTCATTCTTAAACTCTTAAGAGCCTTGCTCTTAGATCAGTCTTCACTCTGCCTCGTTCTATCAAGGCCACGATCACTGCCCAATCACAGTCCATTACCTTCCAATAGCGGGTACCCCCAAGATACCCCCAAATAGGCGGATATTTTCAGCTCCGCTGCACAAGTCGTTAGCAGGCTAATGTCTTGTCTCATTGACCTTGCATACCTTGCACAGCAACGTTCCAGGAACACTCCGAGAACTCCCACCACATAAGGAACAGGGTACCATTTGGGATGCAACCTCAATCTCAGTCCTCCGTTTTGAATCACCTGTCACGTGTCTATAACATGTCACCATCCGTCCTAACCCAACCACTTAATACCTCCACCCCTGAGGTCTGTTTTCCTGATTTCACCCCAGCCTTACCCTGCTGGACTACCACCACTCTCCCAGCACCCCACCACCCAACCTCTCCATCCCCTTACAGGGGTGTCTGGGTTGTGGGGATTGGCGCCTAACCAGGAGCAGATGTGCTCCAGCAGCCGAGCCGCAGAGTACACCGGCCCTCAGTAACATCAATGGATTTCCTAATGCGACAGCTACCATATTTCATTTACCGCCACGGACACCCAGACCACAACGGGACCCGCCCAGTGGCCAACTGATACATCCACTCTCCGCGGGCCAACCGCGATGAGAGACAGAGGGAGGTGGGGAGAGGGGCGACGGAGTGACGGAGTGACGTAGTGACATCGAGAGAGAGAGTGTGTCTGTGCATGTGTTTTGTTCATTCAAGGGCGCACATTTGTGTGTCTTCATTTGATCGTGCGTATGTGTCCGAGTGCGTGTGTTTGTGTGTAATGGATGAGGGAGGGGGCTTGTCGGAAACTGGAGCGGAACGAGATATGACCCTCTCTCTCGCTAAGAGGAAATCAATTAATTCATACCACATCAGCAGCTACTGTATGATGAGAGAGACATGAAAGGGGAGGAACTAGAACAAGGGAGGAGAGAGAGTGTGAAAACAAAGAGAGAGGAATTAAGTAGGCAGACAGAAAGAGATGGGGAGTAGAGCAAGGAAGAGAGAGATAGAGAGAGATGAAAACGAGCGAGACAGAAAGAGAGATGGAGGGTAGAGAAGAAGGAGAGAGAGCAAAAGAGAGTGAGGTGGATATAAATAAAGCCCCTTGAATTGAATTGAGAGAGATGAAAAAAGAGGGGGACAGAAGAGAGGGAAAGGAGGAGTGTGAGAGAGAGATCATTTATGGTCCTCAATCTTATTGTTCCTGTACATGTGAGCATGTGCAGCTGGGGGAAAGGGAAATGGGCTACAGATGGACTGTGTCAAACAAGGGGCCTGAACTTCAATAGATACATTTAGCTACACGACCCCTCCCCCTCAAAATACAATTTTCTCTTTCTCACCCATTTTCCTACTTCTGCCCTCCCACACCCCCTCCACACACGCACGCACGCACGCACACACACACACACACACACACACACACACACACACACACACACACACACACACACACACACACACACACACACACACACACACACACACACACACACACACACACACACACACACACACACACCTAATTGCCCCGGGGACCCCCCTGTTTTCTCTCTTGGAGGTATAAGTAGTAGAACATTCATTTCATTTGACTTACTTTTTATTCGTCTTTTACAGGCACAGCAGGTATGGGGACCAGAAAAGGACCAGGGCTGTGTTCCAAATGGCACCATAGGGCTCTGGTCAAAAGTACGCTACTACAGTATATAGGAAATAGGGAGCCATTTGGGATGCAGCCAAGAGCCTAAGCGGCAGCCTCTTTGAACTGTGGCAGGCTCCTTTAAAAAGGCACAAACACACATGTTAGCAATGTCCAGCCCTAACGACATGGCTACATTATAGAGCCCCAGACATATATACATCACAGCTGTTCACACTCGCCTCCATAGGGATGGAGGGAGGGAGGGAGAGGGAAGATCATGAAGGGGAGGATGGGAAAGCCTAGAAAGAGCCTGTACCTCCATTTTGTGCATCCCAGGAGGTTTGTTCTATCTTGGGATTGAAGAATGGCGGATTCCTTTGAGAAACCCCCAAATCCCTCCATCATTTCTTCCATCCCTCGCTCCTAAAAAAGTAATTCCCTCTGGGGAGCTGAGACATTCATTCCAGGTGCTTTCCCGTGCCGGGTGCCTGTAGCAAGGCGGTGAGAGGGCCCCTCTGGATGTGTCAGTTGTGGTTGCAGCTGTCTCCAGGCCAAACGGACATCTTATCTCTACTCTCTATACTATTTTAACATTTTTTATTGAACCTTTATTTAACTAACCCTCTCTATACTCACCCACTGAGCCACTGTGCCCCTCAAAGCCTACCCAGGTCTCTGTAGCCCAACCACTCTAAGGTCAGGGAAAAGGGGGAAAGGGGGTAGTATTAGTTTTGAGTGTCCTTTGTCTAGAGAAACAGTGTGATGTTATGCAGAAGGCCTGTCTGAAGTCTGAATGCTGCAAGTGTATCACTCATCATCATCGTCTTCGTTGTGATCATCAAGCTCAGTGTCATCCTCATTACCTTTCAACATCAAAGTCTATTGGGATCATTCGTCATCATTGTCATTACCATCACCACCACTTCATTACCATTACCATCACCACCACTTCATCAACTTCATCAACATCACCACTGCCATCACCATCACAATCCCCACCATAATCATCACCACCATCACTACCATCACCTTAACCATCATCACCATCGTCATCATAACCACTAATTACCATTACTCTTATTAGCCTAGTTAGTTAGATATAACAAATCTGGTTCCCAGAGAATCCAGTCAGGTGGACAAAGTGAAATAGCCTCCATAAAATCATGTTCACCACCACCATCATCCCCACCACCACCATAACCACTCATTACCATTGCTCTTATCAACCTTGGTAGTTCGATACATTTTCTCACGAGTGGGTGAAGTACTCTCCATAAAATCTCCATTCGATCGGGTCCGAGTGGAAGTCCTGGCAAGTACAGCAGGAGGTCATCGCCGCAACACTGTAAACACAAGGCAAGAGGTCAGATGTCAGCGGTGTTGACATTCCTCCCATGGCAATCTGATATCAGCATGATTTATCTCAGAGAGAACAGGCTCTGGGAGGCACTCCCAGCTCCCGAAACTTAAACATTTATGTTCACCGTCTCTCTAGGTTGTCTGGGACTTGGGATAAAAGACCAGGGATAAGTCCTCAAATGGCATCTTATTCCCTATATAGTGCACTATTTAGGGTAACACTATATAACGTGCCATTTGGGACACACTTAAGGTTTTTAGTGTCAGGCATGGATTGATCTTGGAGAGAGAGTGTTTATCTGCATTTCCTCTTTGGGAAAGGAGATAAAAGAAGTTGTATTGATTGATCTCTGCTAGGTTTTTAGTTTTTCTGTGGTGTACAGTGCAAGGTTGTACATTATCGCCCTGTCAAATTCCACACCTCTCGAAAGACTGAGGTAGCCTGTGTCTGTGTATTGAGGGTGTTCTGGTGAGCCTCTGCTGCTGTTAGGCCTAGCAGTTTGAATGTTACACACTGGTGGAGGTTATTGATATACTCTACTTCCAGTAACGTACAGTTGTGTGGTTGTGAGGTTTTGAGACCCTCAGATGAAAAAGTGCCCTTCAAAATACAGCTATTTATTGAATTCAAATTTAAAAGGCGTTATCGTCCATCAAATTTGACATACGATGGAAAATGTTTACCCTTATTTTACCAGGTAAATTGACTGAGAACACGTTCTCATTTACAGCAATGACCTGGGGAATGCGACCTCTTTGGCATGTGCTGAGCATCCCAATCTGATAGTCAACCATAGTCTTTTGCTGAGCTTTCACCCCACATGGAATAAACAATAACTGGAGATATGCAGGTCACTTTTTAGGGAATCCCACATTGATGTTGTCACATGTGCTCCATCTCTGGCCTCTAGGTCACCAGCCTGTTCATTATGGCGCAGACCTGTCACCACGCACCTGCGCGTCATCACTCAACTGGACTCCATCACTTCCCTGATTACCTTCTCTATAAATGTCACTCTCTTTGGTTCCTTCCCCAAGCGTTATTGTTTCTGTGTTATGTCTGTGCATTGTTCGTGGTTCTTAGTTTGTATTATGTTGTGTTTATTAAAACACTCGCTCCCTGAACTTGCCTCCCAACTCTAGGCGAACATCGTTACAGAATAACGCCTCACCTAAGGGAAGCATCAAGGAGTGTTTTTTTGTTGTTGTTTTTTTTTGTCAGTGGGAATGACGTCGGGTCCAGGATCCACTACAGGCTCTCATGCCTCAGCCAGTTCGTTGGGCTTTCATGCCTTCACCGGATCACCAGGCTCCCCTGCCTCAGTCGGTTCGTTGGGCTTTCATACCTTCACCGGATCGCTAGGCTCCCCTACCTCAGCCGGTTCGTTGGGCGTTCATACCTTCACCGGATCGCTAGGCTCCCCTACCTCAGTCGGTTCGTTGGGCTTTCATACCTTCACCGGATCGCTAGGCTCCCCTACCTCAGCCGGTTCGTTGGGCGTTCATACCTTCACCGGATCGCTAGGCACCCCTACCTCAGCCGGTTCGTTGGGCGTTCATACCTTCACCGGATCGCTAGGCTCCCCTACCTCAGCCGGTTCGTTGGGCGTTCATACTTTCACCGGATCGCCCGGCTTCCCCGCTTTGACCGGATCGTCAGGCTCTCATGCCTCAGCCGGATCGTCAGGCTCTCATGCCTCAGCCGGATCGCCAGGCTCTCATGCCTTAGTCGGATCGCCAGGCTCTCATGCCTCAGCCGGATCGTCAGGCTCTCATGCCTCAGCCGGATCACCAGGCTCTCTTGCCTCAGCCGGATCGCCAGGCTCTCATACCTTAGTCGGATCGCCAGGCTCCCCTGCCTCAGTCGGATCGCCAGGCTCCCCTGCCTCAGTGGGATCGCTAGGCTCCCCTGCCTCAGTGGGATCGCCAGGCTCCCCTGCCTCAGTCGGTCTGTCAGGTTCCCGTGCCCCAGCCAGCGACAGGATCCTGCGCCTCAGCAGATGTGGCCGGTCTGCTCATAATCCCCGGGATCGTCATTTTGGTCAGTGTCCTTCGGCTGGAGCCACGCGTCGGGGAGGAGGTACTGTCACATGTGCTCCCTCTCCGGCCTCTAGGTCACCAGTCTGTTTATTATGGAGCACAACTGTAACATTCGTTACACGCACCTGCGATTCATCACTCACCTGGACTCCATCACTTCCCTGATTAACTTCCCTATATATGTCACTCCCTTCGGTTCCTTCCCCAGGCGTTGTTGATTGTGTGTTACATCTGTGCTGTCACGTTCTGACCTTAGTTCCTTTGTTATGTCTTTGTTTTAGTATGGTCAGGGCAGGAGTTTGGTGGGTTGTCTATGTTAGTTTTTCTATAATTTGGGATTTCTGTGTTCGGCCTAGTATGGTTCTCAATTAGAGGCAGCTGTCAATCGTTGTCCCTGATTGAGAATCATACTTAGGTAGCCTGGTTTCACTTTTGAGTTGTAGGTGTTTGTCTTCCGTGTCAGTGCTTGTTGCCACACTGTTTCGTTTATTCACGTTTCTTGTTTTGTTCCAGTGTTCTGTTGTGTTTGATTAAACATTATGGACCCTTACCACGCTGCTCATTGGTCCTCTCGCTACTCCTTCTCAGAAGAGGAGGACGAGATCCGTTACATGTGCGGTGTTCCTGTTTCTTATTTTGTATTATGTTGTTTATTTATTAACACTCCCTGAACTTGCTTCCCGACTCTCAGTGCACAGCGTTACAGATGTCATGACTATTGCGAAAGTCAGACACTGTTAGATGTCTGCTCTTTAGGACAGACATTCTTAAGTCATGATTTGAGAAAATGATTTCAGAAACACAGCCATCTTTCCCTAAGGCTAGTCATTCCACTGTGGTCACAGCTTATGCACCTTGAATACAACAGGTGACCTTACAGTGAAACACATATTTACAAGCCCTTAACCAACGATGTAGTTATAAGAACCCCCCCCCCAAAAAAAAAGTCCAGTCTCTGGTGTGTTTGTGTCAATGAGCAAACAAATTGTGGAAACAGACGGTCCCCGGCAGGGCGGGCTTGATGGACAGGGTTCAGTCGTCAGGGCAACAGTTTGTTTCTTCCAGGATGTGGGTGTGTGTGCTTATTGCTCTAATTTCTCTGAGGAACTCTGGAGAGATCTCAGGGCTTCCTTTGAAGCTAGAAGTAGATGAGGTCTGGCGTGTGCTGTGCTGTTAAGGGCTTTAGTACCAATTTACACACACACACATATCAGGAAACCCTGTGTCTCTCTCTGTGTACAGGAGGCTGTGCTGTTAAGGGCTTTAGTACCAATTTACACACACAAAAACACACACACACACACACACACACACACACAATATTGTACAGCTAAATCCTATTTTTCCTAACCCCTAACCTAACTCAAAAACCTAAACTTAACTCTGAACCTAACCCTAAACCTAATTCTAACCCTAACACTAACCCTAACACTAATTCTAACCTTAACCCTAAACCCCCATGAAATAGCATTTGACCTTGTTGGGACAAACAAAATGGCACATTCTTGTTTGTTTCCTATTCTTCTGGAGAATGCTGGTCCCCACAACAATAGTTAAACACACACACACACACCATAATCCACCAATCTCTCCAAATCCCTCCTCTTTACCGCTATCTCTAAAAGCACTACCAGACAACAGGATGAACTGACCTGAGGGACCACTGGACTGTAGGCTTTTATCCATGAAGATTCCACAATGGCCTTGGAAAAAGAGAGTGACGGCATAGGATTGTGTGTGCATGTGTGTGTGTGTGTCTGTGTATGCTTGCATCCGTGTGCGTCTCCATGCTTGATGGAGAAACCTGGGGGGATGGGACACAGACGGTATATTCCGCCCATGCCCTCAGGTTGACTCCGCTCCACACTGCACCTGGAGTCAAGTTCAGGCACTGTGGCTGAGAAAAAAGATCAAGACTGTAAAACACTAACAGACAGGAACAGATATCCATACTGCAGGCAGAAAGAAGACAGGCTATAAGCCTTAAACTGAGTTCACACAGACAGATGAGTCTACATTTCTTCAGACGGTCTATATACTGTATCCAAACTCAGTTTGACCGACGGACAACGGCGGACGAACGGACGCAGACAGAACGACAGACAGACAGGCAGAAGACAGACAGGCAGAAGACAGGCTATAAGGCTTAAACTGAGAACACACAGAAAGAAAGACAGACGACGAGTAAAAAAAAATCTGATTGTCTATATATCCAAACTCAGTTGTGTGCGGGCGTATGTGTAAACGTGCATGCGTGTGTGCGTGTGTGTGGTTGCATACGTGCATGCGTAAGTGTGTGCACGTGTGTATGCCAGCAAGTGCTAATCATTAGTGCTGTTTGGCTTCGTGTGCTGCTGTGGTCACTACATGCCCCTGAGACACGGTCAAGGACGTACATCAGACAGAAAAACCATACCACCGACGGAGAGATGAAGAGGCTAGAGAGGGATAGAGAGAGACAGGGAGAGACTGAAAGAGTGGGTGACGAGGAAGAGAGGGAGAGAGAGGGAGGGGAAAGGTGGGCGGTTGAGAGATAAAGAGGCTGGAGAGGGATGGAGAGACAGGGAGAGACTAAAAGAGTGGGTGATGAGGAAGAGAGGGAGAGAGAGGGAGGGGAAAGGTGGGCGGTTGAGAGATAAAGAGGCTGGAGAGGGGTGGAGAGACAGGGAGAGACTGAAAGAGTGGGTGACGAGGAAGAGAGGGAGAGAAGACAGATGGAAATTGAGAGATGATGAGAGATTGAGACAGAGAGAGACAGAGAGAGAGAAAAATAGATAAAGAGAAACAGGGAGACAGATAAAGTCCTGAGTTGGAGTAGGGAGACAGAGAGATAGAGATAGACTGGGAGAGCTAGATAGAACCCTGCAGTAAGTGGAGGAGGGATTCCTGTCTCTTTGAGTGCCCTAGTCTGTCCCACTCTCTACTGGGTTATCACTGAGGCCTGGCGGACACCAATTAAACCTGCTCTGAACCTCACAGCCTCCCGAAGACACACACACTAGACAGTATGCTGCTACATTGTCTAAGGGGGATTCCTTGGAACAGATGTAGGCCATCACACACATATACACATGCATGCGCATAAACAGAGGTCAACAGACAGGGCAGCTGTTGCATGCAGAGGTCTCAAGTGTTGTGTGCTGTGTTTTGTTTTAACAGTAACTTATTACCTTTACTCAAGAGCAGAGAGACAGAGAGAGAAACAGATGTAGACAGCTTTTTAGGCATATTTTCAGACAGCCAGACACACACACACACACACATCACAGGTGGCCAAGCATATCACATAACACATTTACCCACATCTACCCTGTCCTGTCCTGTCTGTCTGTCAGCCTGTCCATCTGTCTATCTGTCTGTCTCTCTGCCTGTCTGTGAGTCAACGTGGGGAGTCTCTTTGTGAGTGGAAGCAGGAAGCTAGAGACAAGCAAGGGCACATCCTGAGCAGTATAAGCTCTAATGGTGTACGCCTAGCTCCTAACTGCTGTTGTTATGAAACCATGCACACGTTTCTGTACGTAACAGGTTTCCTGTGTGTGTGTGTGTGTGTGTGTGTGTGTGTGTGTGTGTGTGTGTGTGTGTGTGTGTGTGTGTGTGTGTGTGTGTGTGTGTGTGTGTGTGTGTGTGTGTGTGTGTGTGTGTGTGTGTGTGTGTGTGTGTTTCATGACATGACATGTTTCTTATGCCCACTGCATAGCTGTGTTATCTACTTGTAGGTCAGGAAGAAAACTCTTTGCCAATATTCCCATTATCAGGCTTATTGGTCCTGTAATGACTGGTAGAATGTCAAATTCCATTCTTAGCGTTTGAGAACAGCCTACACACACCAACTAGCTCTCACAGTCTCATGTTTTTCAAACGTCAAATTTTGAAATTGTTGCTAAGATCAAATGTCAAAGTGTTTAAGGTTATGTTTAGGTATGAACTCAGAATTGATAAGGGTAGGGTAAAGTTTAGGTATGAACTCAGAATTGATAAGGGTAGGGTTAAGTCTAGGTATGAACTCAGAATTGATAAGGGTAGGGTAAAGTTTAGGTATGAACTCAGAATTGATAAGGGTAGGGTTAAGTTTAGGTATGAACTCAGAATTGATAAGGGTAGGGTAAAGTTTAGGTATGAACTCAGAATTGATAAGGGAAGGGTAAAGTTTAGGTATGAACTCAGAATTGATAAGGGTAGGGTAAAGTTTAGGTATGAACTCAGAATTGATAAGGGTAGGGTAAAGTTTACGTATGAACTCAGAATTGATAAGGGTAGGGTAAAGTTTAGGTATGAACTCAGAATTGATAAGGGTAGGGTAAAGTTTAGGTATGAACTCAGAATTGATAAGGGTAGGGTAAAGTTTAGGTATGAACTCAGAATTGATAAGGGTAGGGTAAAGTTTACGTATGAACTCAGAATTGATAAGGGTAGGGTAAAGTTTAGGTATGAACTCAGAATTGATAAGGGTAGGGTAAAGTTTAGGTCTGAACTCCGAAATTTTAAGGTTAGCTATTAACTCTGAATGATTAAGGTAAGGGTTAAGGTTTGGGATAGGCTTAAGGTTAACAACTTTATATCGCTGGATTCAAACTTGCAACCTTTGGAATCAGAGCCACATGCATGGCCCATCCGCCATGCCCTAGCAAACCCCAAACCTACTTGAAGGTAACAGTGCCTATTGTTGCCCCTAGTGGCTGGTTTCCATATCATCTCCCAATATCCAGATATGTATGGATGTTGAATACTGACTTGTATCACGAGTGACCTGGCTGTTACACACAGACACACTTGCCCAAACGAACTCGCACATGCATGAATGAGCAAACACACAGATGCACGCACACACAAACACAAATGCATGAATGAGCTAACACACAGATGCACGCACACACAAACACACATGCATGAATGAGCTAACACACAGACGCACGCACACACACACACACACACACACACACACACACACACACACACACACACACACACACACACGCATGAATGAATGAGCAAACACACATGCACCGCTCGCATACACACACACGCGCGTGCACGTACACACTCCCTACAATCTGCCTGCAAAATGAGGTGACTTTACCTCTCCTTCCTCTTTTTCTCAGTGACCTTCTTCCTTTGTACCCCTTTCTTTTTCCCTACCCTTCGCTCCCCCTTTCTATCTCTTTCTGCTCTCTCTAATCTAAACCTCCCCTTTCCCCCTTTTCTCTCATTCTCTTTTATTTCATTCATTTTCAATGCCGCTTTTCTCTAGCCCTTCTCTCTCTATTCTCTCCAGCTCTCCCACCTCTCTCTCTCTCTTGTTTGATCCCTGACTCAACTTTCACATTCCTAGAGCATTCCATGAGGATTAGCCGCTTGGATTCTCAGGGGTCCCTATACAGGATTAGCCTCAAGCATTCTCAGCCCCCCCCCCCCTTGTGATACTCTCTATCATCGTTCGTGGAGGGCCCCACCCCTAGTATCTATGCAGTTCCGTCCCACTTAAGTAGTTGGAAGGAAGAAGGTTAGCTACATTCATGCCTCATCCTCCATCTCACACAGATACGTACGGATACATTATGCTAGATTAATGTTTATCCCAGAACCTAATGACAACCTCCACACAACCTAATGACAACCTCCACACAATCATTCCACCCCTAGTGACCACCACAGCCACAGGGGTTGCACTTATTGGCTGCCCCTCTCACTGTCTATCACAAATCACAAACTGACCAGGCTCAATAGGGCAGGTGCAGGACTCACCCCTAATGGTTAAGTCTTGGTCTTCTTATCATCCACTATCTTCAATTGGAAGAGAGAGAGAGAGCGAGAGAGAGAGAGAGAGAGGACTTGCGACGGACTTGTTGGTAAGGACATTTGAGGGGGTTTTATGTCGGGGGCTTGCTTTCACTGATAGGTAATAGGCGAATTAATGATTTACCATAGACCACCACCCCACCAACACCCATCAAATTTCATTCACTACAGCCAACTTGTTTTTCTTCTCTCCATCCTCCTAACAGTGAGGTAAGCATGTGGTAATCCTATGCTTTTTCCTATTTTTCCGGTTTGCTGCTCCCTCTCTGTGGAGCCTTTTTGTGGAAAGAGAGCGAGATAGGGAGATAGCGAGTGTTACAGGCCAAACCAGTAGCACAGGCAGGGCTACCACATGTGGAAACACTCAGATCACCACCTATGACAAGATCTTGGCAGGGGGAGCAAGACGGAGGGAGGGATGGAGGGAGGGGAGAGAGGAAGGAGAGAGGGGAGAGGGAGACCCAACAGTCATAAGTATCTCCTTACCTCAGCCAAAATACAAGTGAGAGCAGAGCCAAAGATGCAATTAAAAAACTCTCTCAGCTGTTTCCCCCTTTTCTCTTGCCAACATGACTCATTCTCATCCCCTCTTTCCCTCCTTCTCTCCCTCCTGACTTCTCCCCCTTTTATCCCTCCTCTGTCATTCTCTTCCCCTCCCATTTCTCTTCACCCTTACAACTGTTCTCTCTCTATTGTGCAGTCTCTATCAACTGTACTGGGATATCTCTTCATCTCCCTCCATCTCTCAATCCTTCTAAACATCCCTCATTTTCTCCATTTCTCCCTCCTTCTATCTTTCTTTCCCTGGACTTCCTCGTCCTTTTTAGCAGATAACTTTCCATCACCCTCCATCTCTCCATCCCTCTAAACCTGATTTCCTCCCTCTGAGTCTATATCTTTATCGCTCTCTCCCAGCTCATGTTGCCTCTCTGTGTACAGTACAGCACTCTGTTCTTCTCACATCAATCTGATTACCTTCTGTCAGATTAAGCTGCTATAGGGGGGCCCCGGGCCCTTACACACACACACACCAGACACCGTCTCCTTACATTTAAACATCTGTCCTTCCCATTAAACGAAGGTGGAAAACCGATATGGGCTGGAAGTTTCAGTTTCAACATGTGATGGTTAAGTTCCTATAAGGAATTATTTTAGGGATCTCTGTGAAGACTGGGAATAATGGCAAGGCATGTCCTGGCATCGAGGCTTGGGTCATTTGATTGGAATAATGAGTCCGGAAATATTCACTGAGTGTACAAAACATTTAGAACGCCTTCCTAATATTGGTTTGTTCTCCCCCCTTTTGCCCTCAGAACAGCCTCCGTTCGCCAGGGCTAGGACTCTACAAGGTAGCCCATATTGACTCCAATGTTTTCCACAGTTGTGTCAAGTTGGCTGGATGTCCTTTGGGTGGTGGACCATTCTTGCATGAAAAACCCAGCAACACTGCAGTTCTTGACACATGGTCAGGACATGTGGATTGCATTCCAAATGGCACTCTACAGTGCCTTGCGAAAGTATTCGGCCCCCTTGAACTTTGCGACCTTTTGCCACATTTCAGGCTTCAAACATAAAGATATAATACTGTATTTTCTTGTGAAGAATCAACAACAAGTGGGACACAATCATGAAGTGGAACGACATTTATTGGATATTTCAAACTTTTTTAACAAATCAAAAACTGAAAAATTGGGCGTGCAAAATTATTCAGCCCCTTTACTTTCAGTGCAGCAAACTCTCTCCAGAAGTTCAGTGAGGATCTCTGAATGATCCAATGTTGACCTAAATGACTTTTGCAAGGCACTGTATTTCTCCTTTTTCCTATATAGTGAACTATGTAGGGAATAGGGTGCCATTCGGGGCGCAGGCATGGTGTATGATCTATTCTCTGCGTTCTCATTATTACTCCTATGTGGGAATCTGCAGATGAATAAGGATGGTAATATGGATGATTATGATGATGATTGATGATGGCGAGGGGGATGAAGAGTGCTAGCAGTCACTAATTGGGGTGGGATGAGTTAGAGTTGGGGAAGGTAGCCACACCTGCCAGCCCCGCACACATAAGTGACCATTTACAGAAATGTGGGAGTATGACACACATCACAACTTCACAGGTGAGGCATTTGAATGTAAAAAAAAAACATCAAACATTTTTTGAACCTGTGACCTCATGTGCCTTAATAACAAACTAATAAGTCTGTCTGTAAATATATAAATAAAATGTAATATCACGAAGCCAGTCAGACACTTTGAAAATACAGAATCTAGCAGTGATTGGCTGTTCAGACACTTTGAAAATACAGAATCTAGCAGTGATTGGTTGAGAGAATGAGGGGGCTGGGACAGTCACGAGAATGAAAGTCCATACTGTCACTCAAGGCATCTCTGTCAAATGGCACATCCTGCTCTTTGCTACTGCGGATATTTGAAAGATCCATTGGATTTACCAATATTCTCTAAATGCAAAGTGTAGCTACAGCTTTCAGTACCATCGTTGTCCTGAATACAGTTGCTGGTATCAACACAGCTGTCTTCTGTGGCTAAAGCAGTCTGGACTCTCTCTCCACGGTAAGCACAGGGAGTTGGCGCAGGTCTCCTACCTGACTTCGCCACACTCCCCGTGTGCCACCCCCCAATACATTTTTGGGGCTGCCTCTCGGGCTTCCAGCCACGCTGCCGTGCTGCCTCCTCATACCGCCGACTCTCAGCTTTCTCTGCCTCCAGCTCTGCCTTGGGGAGTCAATATTCCCCATCCTGTGCCTTTGCCATCCAGGATCTCCTCCAATGTCCAGGCGTCTTGAGATTACTTCTGCTGCTGCTGCCCGTTACCATGCTGCTTGGTCCTTTGGCAGTGGGTGATTCTGTACCGAGAATCGTCCTCCTCTGACGAGGAGTATGAGAGATCGGACCAATATGCAGCGTGGTACGTGTTCGTCATGTTTAATGAACAAAATCACTGAGCACGAAAATACAAAATAACAAATTGAAAGACAGAAACGAAAACCGAAACAGTTCCGTGTGGAACACACAGACACAGAAAACAATCACCCACGAAATACTGGTGGGAAAAGGCTACCTAAGTATAATTCTCAATCAGAGACAACTAACGACACCTGCCTCTGATTGAGAACCATACCAGGCCAAACGCAAAATACAACATAGAAAAACAAACATAGACTGCCCACCCCAACTCACGCCCTGACCATACTAAAACAAAGACAAAACAAAGGAACTAAGGTCAGAACGTGACAACTAAGTAAAAGACAGGCTCTCCCTGTATTGTATTAATGGGGACCAGGTTAAGTTGAACTTTTGTCAGTACCCATGCACAGTGTACCTAACATTCTCCAAAGGCAGATTTGACATCACCTCCTTAACCCATTGCATAAATGAAGGTGGCTTTGCAGACTTCCATTGAAAGAGGACATTGGCGGCAAGCTAGCAGCGAATGCTTTTTTCATTTGCCTGATGCATGGTAGCATTCTGGTCTAGGGGAAGTACCCCAAAAATAGCAGTGCCCAGGTTGGGGCTAAAGGTTGTATTGCACATATGTGAGGGAAAAAAGTATTTGATCCCCTGCTGATTTTGTACGTTTGCCCACTGACAAAGAAATGATCAGTCTATAATTTTAATGGTAGGTTTATTGGAACAGTGAGAGACAGAATAACAACAAAAAAATCCAGAAAAACGCATGTAAAAAATGTTATCAATTGATTTGCATTTTAATGAGGGAAATAAGTATTTGACCCCCTCTCAATCAGAAAGATTTCTGGCTCCCAGGTGTCTTTTATACAGGTAACGAGCTAAGATTAGGAGCACAATCTTAAAGGGAGTGATCCTAATCTCAGTTTGTTACTTGTATAAAAGACACCTGTCCACAGAAGCAATCAATCAATCAGATTCCAAACTCTCCACCATGACCAAGACCAAAGGATGTCAGGGACAGGATTGTAGACCTACACAAGGCTGGAATGGGCTACAAGACCATCTCCAAGCAGCTTGGTGAGAAATTGACAACAGTTGGTGCGATTATTTGCAAATGGAAGAAACACAAAGAACTGTCAACCTCCCTTGGCCTGGGGCTCAATGCAAGATCTCACCTTGTGGAGTTGCAATGATCACGAGAACGGTGAGGAATCAGCCCAGAACTACACCGGAGGATCTTGTCAATGATCTCAAGGCAGCTGGGACCATAGTCACCAAGAAAACAATTGGTAACACACTACGCCGTGAAGGACAGAAATCCTGCAGCGCCCGCAAGGTCCCCCTGCTCAAGAAAGCACATATACATGCCCGTCTGAAGTTTGCCAATGAACAACTGAATGATTCAGAGGACAACTGGATGAAAGTGTTGTGGTCAGATGAGACCAAAATGGAGCTCTTTGGCATCAACTCAACTCGCCGTGTTTGGAGGAGGAGGAATGCTGCCTATGATCCCAAGAACACAATCCCCACTGTCAAACATGGAGGTGGAAACATTATGCTTTGGGAGTGTTTTTCTGCTAAGGGGACAGGACAACTTCACCGCATCAAAGGGACGATGGACGGGGCCATGTACAGTCAAATCTTGGGTGAGAACCTCCTTCCCTCAGCCAGGACATTGAAAATGGGTCGTGGATGGATATTCCAGCATGACAATGACCCAAAATACACGGCCAAGGCAACAAAGGAGTGGCTCAAGAAGAAGCACATTAAGGTTCTGGAGTGGCCTAGCCAGTCTCCAGACCTTAATCCCATAGTAAATCTGTGGAGGGAGCTGAAGGTTCGAGTTGCCAAACGTCCGCCTCGAAACCTTAATGACTTGGAGTTGATCTGCAAAGAGGAGTGGGACAAAATCTCTCCTGAGATGTGTGCAAACTTGGTGGCCAACTACAAGAAACGTCTGACCTCTGTGATTGCCAACAAGGGTTTTGCCACCAAGTATTGTCATGTTTCGCAGAGGGGTCAAATACTTATTTCCCTCATTAAAATGCAAATAAATTTATAACATTTTTGACATGCGTTTTTCTGGATTTTGTTGTTGTCTACCATTAAAATGATAGACTGATCATTTCTTTGTCAGTGGGCAAACGTACAAAATCAGCAGGGGATCAAATACTTTATCTCTCTCCATGTATGTGAGAATGCATAAAAAAAATGGGGTCCCAGAGGCCACTCAAAGAATGGCATGACCAAAACATGTGTCCCACAGTTGCTGGGCTCTGGTGGCATCCAGAGGTAACACTTGAGGTCAACATTTGGGTATATGTTTGCCAATCTGCCATTTGAGTAATGGAGACAGTGCAAAACCTTCAACTGAATTAGCCCATGCCTAATGCAAAATGATGTGTGGATACGCTCAACACTTTGTTGACATATATCATCGGGTAGCTTGCCACCTTTGTCTTGCTCCCATGCAGATATTGTATTTGCAAAGGAAGGCGGATTAATGTTCTGTATTATGTCATATAATCTGGAGAGAGGGTAGAGACTCCACAGGGTTAGAGAGAGGGTATAGACTCCACAGGGTTAGAGAGAGGGTAGAAACTCCACAGGGTTAGAGAGAGGGTAGAGACTCCACAGGGTTAGAGAGAGGGTAGAGACTCCACAGGGTTAGAGAGAGGGTAGAGACTCCACAGGGCTAGAGATGTATAAAAGAAGATTGTCTGCATATCAGGACACCTTGTGAGTTATGTTGCCCTTTAGTATTCCCTTAATCCTTTCCTCCACCCGCAGGGCGATAGCAAGAGGCTCAATAGCCATATCAAATAGGAAAGGGGATAAACAGCAACCCTGCCTGCCCCCCCTGTGGAGAGAGAAGTAGCTGGAGGTAACATTGTTGGTGCGAACAGAAGCCACTGGGCCACGAGTACAACATCTTAATCCAGGAAAGGAATGACGGGCCAAACCTAAAGCTCTCTAGTACTGTAAATAGACATTCCCACTCAACCTGGTCGAAAGCCTTTTCAGCATCAAGAGAGATGACAACCTCTGGCTTTAGAGTTGGGTGTGCAGAATAAAGAACATGAAATAGCTGGCGCATATTGTAGAAAGATTGCTTACCTGAGATAAATCCGGTTTAATTATAATTAAGTTAATTATATTAGCCATCACTGTCTCTAAAAGGCACGAGAGGACCTTAGTGAGAATTTTAGAATCACGGAAGGGTTATAGGACGGTATGAGCCACAGTCTAGGGGATTCTTGTCTTTTTTAAGCAAAACCGAAATAATCGCCTGTGTAAGTGTCTGTCCTTTCTGACTAGAAAAGATTTCATTGTACATGAGCTGAGGATAGGGGATAAATTAGAGGAGAATGCTTTATAAAATTCAATAGGGAAGCCATCAGGCCCAGGGGCTTTACCACTGCGCATGGACTGGATTGCCAGAGTAGCTTCATCATCACTTATTGAGGTATCCATATTGGTTAGCTCATCTGAATTGAGACAGGGGATGTCCAGATTGTCTTGAAATTCATGCATATGAGATTTGTCAGGAAGAGCCTCTGACGAGTTAAGGTCAGATAAATTGATTGTTGATTTCATTGGGATTGCTAGAAGTTAAATCAGCTGCAACACAGATTTCAGGTACGGTGCTGCTAGCAGTGGATTGTCGAAGCTGGTGAGATGACAACTTGCCAGCTTTCTCTCCGTGTTCATGCAATTTTATCCTTGACTTAAACAGAATCTGCTCCGTTTGTTTGGTGGAAAGATAGTCAAATTCCGATTGGTGTAGCAGTCTCAATTTGTAGTGTTCAGGAGTTGGAGAGGAGGCATATATGTTACTCTAGAATGAGTTCAGATAGCTCCGATAAGTGTTTGGTGCGTTGTTTGTTGTCATACGCTGTGTATTAAATAATTTGGTCACTTAGATACAGTGGGGAGAACAAGTATTTGATACACTGCCGATTTTGCAGGTTTTCCTACTTACAAAGCATGTAGAGGTCTGTAATTTTTTTGTCATAGGTACACTTCAACTGTTAGAGATAGAATCTTAAAACAAAAATCCAGAAAATCACAATGTATGATTTTTAAGTCATTAATTAGCATTTTATTGCATGAGGGTACTATCAAAAACAATCCTCAGGTTGTTTTTACAATAAATAATTGATCATATTTCAACCGGACCATAGCTTTTTCAATAGGAGTAAGAGAGAAAATGTCTGCTCCAAGCTGCTCACGCATGCAAAACTCTGCTGGCACCCAGCCATCCAATGACGCGATGTGATCTTTCTCGCTCATTTTTCAGAATAAAAGCCTGAAACTGTGTCTAAAAACTGTTCACACCATGTGGAAGCCATAGGGAAAGGAATCTGGTTGATATCCATTTAAATGGAGGGAAGGCATCCAATGGAACAGAGGTTTCAGGATAAACAGCATTTCCTGGTTGGATTTTCCTCATGTTTTCGCCTGCAATATCAGTTGCTATACTCAGACAATATTTGGACAGTTTTGGAAACTTTAGCGTGTTTTCTATCCTAATCTGACAATTATATGCATATTCTAGATTCTGGGCCTGAGAAATAGGCAGTTTCATTTGGGTACGTTTTTCATCCAAACATCAAAATACTGCCCCCTACACTCAAGGGGTTAATTCCTTTCACATTTAAAATTTTGGAACATAAGACTGAAAAGAGACAGTGGATCACATAGTGCATTCGGAAAGTATTCAGAACCCATGACTTTTCCCACATATTGCTATGTTACAGCTTTATTCTAAAATGGATTCAATTGTTTTTCCACCTCATCAATGTACATACAATACCCCATAATAAAATAATCAAAAGAGGTTTTTAGACATTTTCACAAATCTTTGAAAATACAAAACGAAAATATTATATTTACATAAGTATTCAGACCATTTACTCAGTACTTTGTTGAAGCACCTTTGGCAGTGATTACAGCCTTGAGTGTTCTTGGGTATAACGCTGCAAGCTTGGCAGACCTGTATTTGGGGAGTTTCTCCCATTCTTCTGTGCAGATCCTCTGAAGCTCTGACAGGGTGGATGGGGACCGTCGCTGCAAAGCTATTTTCAGGTCTCTCCAGAGATGTTCAATCTGGTTCAAGTCTGGGCTCTGGTTGGGCCACTCAAGGACATTCAGAAACTTGTCCCAAAGCCACTCCTGCGTTGTCATAGCTGAGCGCTTAGGGTTGTAGTCCTGTTTGAAGGTGACTCCATGCCCGAGTCTGCAGGGGTAATAAAGGCTTAGCTCAACAATGAATAAACACAAATGAAAATCAATCTATCCCCTCAGCACTCCTTCAAGACTTCTTAAGACTAGAGGTTCCGTCAGCGGGACACCTGTAGACAATTTCCGATGAAATTGTAGGGAGCGCAACTCAAATAAATAATCCTAGCCCTAACAATCTTTAGGTCAGTTTTCAATAATCTAGTGCCATTGATGGTTGCAATAAGACCCTTGTTATTTGATTAAATTCCAACAGGCTATTCTGTAGGCTACCCGTTAGCCTATCCATTGTCACATAATGTAAGGTGTGAAAATCGATAATAAGCTACTGTTTGTGTTTCCCTGGCTGTGTTAATGAGCTGATTTGGGCAGGTGTAGGCCTGCTATAGAAAGATAAACTTTCCTCCAGTGTGGATGCTTGCCCACATTTTATAGTTAGACTATGTATAATTTTTCTATTTAGTTATAGTCTTTGGTGTGAATTGAAGCCCTGTGTTGTGTGGCTTTAATATTTCATTCCATAAAGCTGAGATTCTATTCTCTAATGTGCCAATTATCAGGCTATTAAATGAATTAAATTAACTTGTTAGCCTAACTTAGGCTCTGAACTGGATGCGAACTCTTGAGGCACGGTGCCGGAGTGCGCTGCTTAGACCACTGTGATACGGCAGTTGAATGTTTATTAAAAAAACATTTGTTTTAAGCCTTCTCCCAACCATATCCCGCCCCTAACCTTTAACCAGTTGGAATTAAGTGGCAGTCCTACAATCCAAGCCGTCCTACAATCTAATCTAAACTAATCTCATTCAAATGATCAAGGAACCTACCAGGTACAACCCAAAATCCATAACCATGTGCACCCTCTTAGATATCATCCTGACCAACTTGCCCTCGAAATACACCTCTACTGTCTTTAACCAGGATCTCAGCGATCACTGCCTCATTGCCTGCGTGCGTAATGGGTCCGCGGTCAAACGACCACCCCTCATCACTGTCAAACACTCCCTAAAACACTTCAGTGAGCAGGCCTTTCTAACCGACCTGGTCCGGGTATCCTGGAAGGATATTGACCTCATTCCGTCAGTAGATGATGCCTGGTTGCTCTTCAAAAGTGCTTTCCTCTCCATCTTAAATAAGCATGCCCCATTCAAATAATTAAAACTAAGAAGAGATATAGCCCATGGTTCACCCCTGACTTGACTGCCCTTGACCAGCACAAAAACATCCTTTGGTGTTCTGCGTTAGCATCGAATAGCCCCCACGATATGCAAAGTTAGGAACCAATATACTCAGTTAGTTAGGAAAGCTAAGGCTAGCTTTTTCAAACAGAAATTTGCTTCCTGTAGCACTGAATCCAAAAAGTTTTGGGACACTGTAAAGTCCACGGAGAATAAGAGCACCTCACCTCACCCCACTGCACTGAGGATAGGAAACACTGTCATCACCGCTAAATCTACGATAATCGATCATTTCAATAAGCATTTTTCCACGGCTGGCCATGCTTTCCACCTGGCTACCCCTACCCCGGACAACACCTCAGCACCCATTGCAGCAACTTGCCCAAACCTCCCCCGCCTCTCCCTCACCCAAATCCAAACAGCTAGACAATCTGGACTTTCTCTTTCTAAAATTATCCTCTAAAATTGTTGAAACCTCTATTACTAGCCTATTATTGCTCACATCAGCTACCGAGAGCGTTATCACACAGTCATCCAGAACAGCTGGTGCTCTCGTACATGCTTCAGTGTTGCTTGCCTCAAAGTGAACATAAATGGCATTTAGCTCGTCTGGTAGAATCGCGTCACTGGGCAGCTCGCGTTTGGGTTTCCCTTTGTAGTCTGTAATATTTTTCAAACCCTAGTAGGATTTAATCTTAATCTTGTGTTGACGCTTTGCTTGTTTGATGGTTCGTCTGTGGGCATAGCAGTATTTCTTATAAGCTTCAGGATTAGTGTCCCTCTCCTTGAAAGCGGTAGCTCTATTCTTTAGCTTGATGCTGATGTTGCCTGAAACCCATGGCCTCTGGTTGGGATATGTACGTACGGTCACTGTGGGGACGACGTCGTCGATGCACTTTCTCGTTTAGGCAGGTCTTGAAGAGCAACTGCCCTAAAAACTGACATCTCATTTTGCAAACGGCCTATGTGGCATCAATATGAGTCAGAAATATTTATTCTAGTGTCAAAATTGACAAAATTGACAAAATGTAAATAAGATAATTTGTTCACAATGTCAGTCTTGTCCAAAACTGAGTTTGTAAGTGAATTTGTCAGGACTTACTTGAGGGTTGGGTACTGATTACTGTTTTAACATGCCCACTTTTTCCAGTGATGCCCAATAGAGCACGCCAGCTTGTAGTCCTAAAACCCGGAAATTAGTTACCTCTGGGACTTTCAGCCATCCCTATATGGACCATTTATGGGGAAAGAATAGTGTTTTGGGATAAATGCTGAGGTTAACACAGGCTTATGAGAACTTCTATGTTTTGTTCTATAAGATGATCAGTCAGTGACCTTTATGAATTATGAAGCCTTTTTGTGCTTTGTTATTACATAAATGCTTCAAATTCCACAAAAAGTGATGTTAGCTGATGAAGATTATCGTGTAGAACAAAACGTATAAGATCTCCTAAGCCTGTGTTTACCACAAAACTTATTTTTGGTGTTTATTCAAAAGCCTTCAAAACCATCATTCATTTCCCCATAGGGGAAAAAAAACGAACTATGGCCGCCATTACTATTACCCAGAGACAACCCATTGTGCTCCACCCCAGCTGCCATATGGACAATGCTGTCAGGTATGCATATGGGGGCAAAGTATACACAATTCGCTCGACCAAAAGGAGATACAATGGGCTTTCATTAACTTGGTGCAAACATCCAATGCATTTCAGCAATATTGCCACATAGCCAGGAATGGATTACATCCGACTGGGCCACTTCTGTGACTGATGTTGGTGAGTACGTCAGTTTAGTAGATAGCTGGTACTACCGGCTACTTTTGGTTATACAACATTATTTAATCATGCTAGCGAGCCAGGCTAGCTATGATACCACCGATGAAAGGGAATGATATTGTAGCTAGCTAAATACATTAAGCTAACATGTAATATGATGTAGCATGTCAGAGGAAGATGTGCATAGCTCACGTTAGCTAGCTAACGTAAACTCACCCCATTCTGTACAAATGTTCACATTTTTTACTTAAGTAGAATTTTGGAGTATCTGTACTTTACTACTTACATTTTTGACAACTTTTACTTCACTACATTCCTAAAGAAAATAATGTACTTTTTACTACATACATTTTCCCTGACACCCAAAAGTACTTGTTACATTTCGTATGAATAGAAGGACAGGGAAATGGTCCAATTCAGCACTTAACAAGTGAACCTCCCTGGTCGTCCCTACTGCCTCTGATCTGGCAGACTCACTAAACACAAATGCTTCGTTTGCAAATTATGACTGTGTGCCCCTGGCTCTCTATAAATAAAAAAACAAGAAAATCGTGCAGTCTGGTTTGCATAATAAGCAATGTGAAATTATTTATACTTTTACATGTGATACTTAAGTATATTTGAAACCAAATACTTTTACACTTTCACTCAAGTAGTATTTTACTGGGTACCTTTTCCACCAAGCGGTGTGTGTGTGTTCCTTGATCATAATCCCCTCAGAAAGCAAGTATAATTAGCCCAAGGAAATGGCCCCTCATGCTACCTGCCTATGTGCTTGCCAATTTCTGTTTGTCCGTGTGTGTGCGCATGTCTGACTGCATGCCTGGATGTGTGTGTGTCTCATTTGTCATGTGGGTCTTGATTTCTCTCCTCTGTGTGTTTGTTTGTGTTTACCTGTTGGTCTTATCTGATCTAAATTCTGAACGGAGGCCACAAAGACAGATGGATGGTCAGATGGGTTGTATGTCAAACTCAGGGAAAGATTCTTTAAGGACAGAGACGCCACTCCATTGACTTTCCTCTCCTAGGTTACAAAGTGCTTTTGCATCATTGACAAGCACGCACATCATGGGGAAACTTTGCGTCTTGAAAATATTATAACTATTTTGGGACCCTGTCAACTCATGAACTAATGAAGAAAATACCAAAACATAGTTTTTGATTGGACCATTCCTTTAACTCAGACTTTTGTATAAAATGTTATGATTTCTGCTAAATCTTAAATAATGTGTACAAATCTCAGGTTAGGACTTATGGTCAGCCATCCAAGTAACAACCCATACTCCAACCACTAAAAATTGGACTAAAAAGTGAATGAAATTAGTCGTTACATCCTCTGATAGGCTGGTGGAATACTTTCCCATACTACACTATCCTCTCCTCAGAGATTAACATAGGGTTAGGGTTATGAGACATTATTATACACTGTTAAGGAAACAAACCAATATGAAGTTGGGGTTATGACACATTGCTGAACAGCAGCCAGCCTGTGACCCCTCCCTGCTCACTAACTAAGGGAAGTAATTCAACCATGATGAGGACAGATAAGTGCTGAACAGCCTGACCTGGTTGCCTGTCAGCAGACAGAGTGGGATACAACCACACACACACACACACACAAAGTCGGCTGACGGAGTGGGCCTGGCTGACGGTTGCTCCTGGCGACGCCCCCACGTCATCTGACCCCTCCAGAACAGAGATGCTGATCCCTCCCCAACCCCCACCCCCCCCAAAGGCACAGAGAAGACCTTTGACCCCAAACAGGATCCCATCCAAATTAAGGGACCTACCTGATTTATTAGGAGAGCTGGGTGATGTGTCACGGCATCTGCGGAGAACATAGGAATGTTTAGGGTGAAATCAACACTCGTAAAAATGTGTCATAAGATCAAAGTATTTTAATTACGGGTCACATTTCCATGTTGAAATAATTCAAACTCAATCTAAGTGGTTCCATCAAATATAATTAGATCAATAATCTTCCATAAATGAAATGTAAAATATTTTGCAGACTTAAAAAAAGGAATTTCAACCTGGGAAACCCTGGGTTTATTTTGATTATGTCAGAGGGATTTGTAGGTCAGTGAGATGTGTTTCACACATAATTAGTCACGAAGAGGGGCTGGACTTTGAGCGCTGAATAAGAGGGCTGGACTGGACTTTGAGCGCCGAATAAGAGGGCAGGGCTGGACTTTGAGCGCCGAATAAGAGGGCAGGGCTGGACTTTGAGCGCTGAATAATACACTATGATGGCTTCCGGTGTATTGAAGGGGATACGAGATCAAAAATAAAAGTAGTCCTGCTTTGTGGCATTTCACAAAACCTCTATGTTAATACCGATCGTACTATACATTATTTTTGCAGATATGGTCCTTGTTTGATAGAGGCATTGGATGTCTTTCAGCGATGTTCCCAACAGTGTATTCAAGGTGGCACAAAGAGTACAACTCAAGTGTGGGGGTGTTTCATGCTTCGTGCTCTGGCCCTGTCCCTTCTCCAATATAAGCTTTTCTGAAAGGGTGGCAGACACAAAACAAAATCCTCTGGGCAAAACTGAAAGAACTCACCAGACAGCAATTGCTTCAACTGCTTCAACTCTCATCAACACAAATTAGACTATGGAGCATTTTATTAATATTCAACCGGACTACATGGAAGATGACTCGAAACAAAGCTGTATAGTTAGCTAATGCACTTTTGTACATTGCGCTGAATCATACAATTTACCTTATTTTAGGACCTCAAAAATGTATTACTTCCAGGTCAACTGTAATATGAATACCATTGTTTTTTTAAATATATTTATTTTATTTCACCTTTATTTAACCAGGTAGGCTAGTTGAGAACAAGTTCTCATTTGCAACTGCTACCTGGCCAAGATAAAGCATAGCAGTGTGAACAGACAACACAGAGTTACACATGGAGTAAACAATTAACAAGTCAATAACACAGTAGAAAAAAAAGAGAGTCTATATACATTGTGTGCAAAAGGCATGAGGAGGTAGGCGAATGATTACAATTTTGCAGATTAACACTGGAGTGATAAATGATCAGATGGTCATGTACAGGTAGAGATATTGGTGTGCAAAAGAGCAGAAAAGTAAATAAATAAAAACAGTATGGGGATGAGGTAGGTGAAAAAGGGTGGGCTATTTACCAATAGACTATGTACAGCTGCAGCGATCGGTTAGCTGCTCAGATAGCTGATGTTTGAAGTTGGTGAGGGAGATAAAACTCTCCAACTTCAGCGATTTTTGCAAATCGTTCCAGTCACAGGCAGCAGAGTACTGGAACGAAAGGTGGCCAAATGAGGTGTTGGCTTTAGGGATGATCAGTGAGATACACCTGCTGGAGCGCGTGCTACGGATGGGTGTTGCCATCGTGACCAGTGAACTGAGATAAGGCGGAGCTTTACCTAGCATGGACTTGTAGATGACCAGGAGCCAGTGGGTCTGGCGACGAATATGTAGCGAGGGCCAGCCAACTAGAGCATACAAGTCGCAGTGGTGGGTGGTATAAGGTGCTTTAGTGACAAAACGGATGGCACTGTGATAAACTGCATCCAGTTTGCTGAGTAGAGTGTTGGAAGCAATTTTGTAGATGACATCGCCGAAGTCGAGGATAGGTAGGATAGTCAGTTTTACTAGGGTAAGTTTGGCGGCGTGAGTGAAGGAGGCTTTGTTGCGGAATAGAAAGCCGACTCTTGATTTGATTTTCGATTGGAGATGTTTGATATGAGTCTGGATATGAGTCTGGAAGGAGAGTTTACAGTCTAGCCAGACACCTAGGTACTTATAGATGTCCACATATTCAAGGTCGGAACCATCCAGGGTGGTGATGCTGGTTAGGCGTGAGGGTGCAGGCAGCGAATGGTTGAAAAGCATGCATTTGGTTTTACTAGCGTTTAAGAGCAGTTGGAGGCCACGGAAGGAGTGTTGTATGGCATTGAAGCTCGTTTGGATGTTAAATAGCACAGTGTCCAAGGACGGGCCGGAATTATATAGAATGGTGTCGTCTGCGTAGAGGTGGATCAGGGAATCGCCCGCAGCAAGAGCAACATCATTGATATATACAGAGAAAAGAGTCGGCCCGAGGATTGAACCCTGTGGCACCCCCATAGAGACTGCCAGAGGACCGGGCAGCATGCCCTCCGATTTGACACACTGAACTCTGTCTGCAAAGTAATTGGTGAACCAGGCAAGGCAGTCATCCGAAAAACCGAGGCTACTGAGTCTGCCGATAAGAATATGGTGATTGACAGAGTCGAAAGCCTTGGCAAGGTCGATGAAGACGGCTGCACAGTACAGTCTTTTATCGATGGCGGTTATGATATCGTTTAGTACCTTGAGCGTGGCTGAGGTGCACCCGTGACTGGCTCGGAAACCAGATTACACAGCGGAGAAGGTACGGTGGGATTCGAGATGGTCAGTGACCTGTTTGTTGACTTGGCTTTCGAAGACCTTAGATAGGCAGGGCAGGATGGATATAGGTCTGTAACAGTTTGGGTCCAGGGTGTCTCCCCCTTTGAAGAGGGGTGTTACGGCTTTCTAGGTGTGGTGAAGGAGAGTCGGACCAAAACGCAGCGTGTAGATTGCGATCCATTTTTAATCAAACAAACGTAAACACGAAATAACACAAACACTACAAAACAATAAACGTAACGAAAACCGTAACAGCCTATACTTGTCAACTAACACAGCGACAGGAACAAAGACACTAAGGACAATCACCCACGACAAACTCAAAGAATATGGCTGCCTAAATATGGTTCCCAATCAGAGACAATGATAAGCACCTGCCTCTGATTGAGAACCACTCCAGACAGCCATAGACCTTGCTAGATAACCCCACTAGCTACAATCCAAAATACATACACACCAAAACCCCAAGACAAAACACACCACAATACAAAAACTCCATGCCACACCCTGGCCTGACCCAATACATGAAGAAAAACACAAAATACTTAGACCAGGGCGTGACAGAACCCCCCCCCCTAAGGTGCAGACTCCCGAACGCACCTCAAAACAATAGGGAGGGTCCGGGTGGGCGTCTGTCCATGGTGGCGGCTCCGGCGCGGGACGTGGAACCCACTCAGTCAATGTCTTAGTCCCCTCTCCTCGCGTCCCTGGATAGACCACCCTCGCCGCCGACCATGGCCTAGTAGTCCTCACCCAGAACCCCACTGGACTGAGGAGCTGATCGGGACTGAAGGACAGCTCGGGACTGAGGCAGCTCGGGACTGAGGTGAAGCTCGGGAGTGAGAGAAAGCTCGGGAGTGAGAGAAAGCTCAGGAGTGAGAGAAAGCTCGGGAGTGAGAGAAAGCTCGGGAGTGAGAGAAAGCTCGGGAGTGAGAGAAAGCTCAGGAGTGAGAAGAAGCTCAGGAGTGAGAAGAAGCTCAGGAGTGAGAGAAAGCTCAGGAGTGAGAGAAAGCTCAGGAGTGAGAGAAAGCTCAGGAGTGAGAAGAAGCTCAGGAGTGAGAGAAAGCTCAGGCAGGTTGATGGATCTACCAGATCCTGGCTGGCTGGTGGTTCCGGCAAATCCTGGCTGACGGGCGGATCCTGGCTGACTAGCAGATCTGGCAGATCATGGCTGACTGGCGGATCCTGGCTGACTGGCGGATCCTGGCTGACTGGCGAATCCTGGCTGACTGGCAGATCCTGGCTGACTGGCGGATCCTGGCCGACTGGCAGATCCTGGCTGACTGGCAGATCCTGGCCAACTGGCACTACTGGCAGATCCTGGCCGACTGGCACTTCTGGCGGATCCTGGCTGACTGGCACTTCTGGCGGATCCTGGAAGACTGGTGGATCCTGGCTGACTGGTGGATCCTGGCAGACTGGCGAATCCTGGCTGACTGGTAGATCCTGGCTGACTGGCGGATCCTGGCCGACTGGCAGATCCTGTCCGACTGGCAGATCCTGGCCGACTGGCACTACTGGCAGATCCTGGCCGACTGGCACTTCTGGCGGATCCTGGCTGACTGGCACTTCTGGCTGATCCTGGCAGTCTGGTGGATCCTGGCTGACTGGTGGATCTATCCTGACAGACTGGCGACGCTGGGCAGACTGACGGCGCTGGGCAGACTGGCGGCACTGGGCAGACTGGCGGCGCTGGGCAGACTGGCGATGCTGGGCAGACTGGCGGCGCTGGGCAGACTGGCGACGCTGGGCAGACTGGCGACGCTGGGCAGACTGGGGGCACTGGCGGCGCTGGGCAGACTGGCGGCACTGGCGGCGTTGGGCAGACTGGCGGCACTGGCGGCGCTGGGCAGACTGGCGGCTCCTTGCAGACTGACAGCTCCTTGCAGACTGACATCTCCTTGCAGACTGGCAGCTCCTTGCAGACTGGCAGCTCCTTGCAGACTGGCATCTCTGGCTGCTCCATGCAGACTGACAGCTCTGGCTGCTTCATGCAGACTGGCAGCTCTGGCTGCTCCATGTAGACTGACATCTCTGGCTGCTCCATGCAGACTGGCTGCTTCATGCAGACTGGCAGCTCTGGCTGCTCCATGCAGACTGACAGCTCTGGCTGCTCCATGCAGACTGACAGCTCTGGCTGCTCCATGCAGACTGGCAGCTCCATGCAGACTGGCATCTCTGGCTGCTCCATGCAGACTGACAGCTCTGGCTGCTTCATGCAGACTGGCAGCTCTGGCTGCTCCATGTAGACTGACATCTCTGGCTGCTCCATGCAGACTGGCTGCTTCATGCAGACTGGAAGCTCTGGCTGCTCCATGCAGACTGACATCTCTGGCTGCTCCATGCAGACTGACATCTCTGGCTGCTCCATGCAGACTGGCAGCTCTGGCTGCACCATGTAGACTGACAGCTCTGGCTGCTCCATGCAGACTGACATCTCTGTCTGCTCCATGCAGACTGACAGCTCTGGCTGCTCCATGCAGACTGACATCTCTGTCTGCTCCATGCAGACTGACAGCTCTGGCTGCTCCATGCAGACTGACAGCTCTGGCTGCTTCATGCAGACTGGCAGCTCTGGCTGCTCCATGTAGACTGACAGCTCTGGCTGCTCCATGCGGACTGACAGCTCTGGCTGCTCCATGCGGACTGACAGCTCTGGCTGCTCCATGCGGACTGACAGCTCTGGCTGCTCCATGCGGACTGACAGCTCTGGCTGCTCCATGCAGACTGACATCTCTGGCTGCTCCATGCAGACTGGCAGCTCTGGCTGCACCATGTAGACTGACAGCTCTGGCTGCTCCATGCAGACTGACATCTCTGTCTGCTCCATGCAGACTGACAGCTCTGGCTGCTCCATGCAGACTGACAGCTCTGGCTGCTTCATGCAGACTGGCAGCTCTGGCTGCTCCATGTAGACTGACAGCTCTGGCTGCTCCATGCGGACTGACAGCTCTGGCTGCTCCATGCGGACTGACAGCTCTGGCTGCTCCATGCGGACTGACAGCTCTGGCTGCTCCATGCGGACTGACAGCTCTGGCTGCTCCATGCAGACTGACATCTCTGGCTGCTCCATGCAGACTGGCTGCTCTGGCTGCTTCATGCATACTGGCTGCTCTGGCTGCTCCATGTAGACTGACAGCTCTGGCTGCTCCATGCAGACTGACAGCTCTGGCTGCTCCATGCGGACTGACAGCTCTGGCTGCTCCATGCAGGCTGGCAGCTCTGGCTTCTCCATGCAGGCTGGCAGCTCTGGCTGCGCTGAACAGGCGGGAGACTCCGGCAGCGCTGTAAAGGAGGAAGGCTCTGGCTGCGATGAACAGGCGGGAGGCTCCGGCAGCACTGTAGAGGAGAAAGGCTCTGGCTGCGCTAAACAGGCGGGAGACTCCAGCAGCGCAGGAGAGGAGAAAAGCGCTGGCTGCGCTGAACAGGCGAGGCGCACTGAAGGCCTGGTGCGTGGTGCTGGAACTGGTGGTACTGGATCGAGGACACGCACAGGAAGCCTGGTGCGGGGAGCTGCTACCGGAGGACTGGAGTGTGGAGGTGGCACAGGATGGGCTAGACCGTGAAGGCGTACTGGAGATCTTGAGAGCAGTGTTGGCACAGGACGTGCAAGGCTAGGGATGTGCACAGGAGGCCTGGTGCGTGAGGCTGGAACCAACTTCACCAGCCGACTAACACGCACCTCAGGACGAGTATGGAGCGCTAACCCAGGTGCCATCAAATCCCCAACACGTTCCGTCGGGCGAATTCCATGCAAAAAGCACCCTCATTTCTCTCTCCTCCAATTTCCCCATTAACTCCTTCACAGTCTCTGTTTCGCTCACCTCCAACACCGGCTCTGGTTCTGGTCTCCTCCTTGGCTCCTCACGATAAACAGGGAGAGTTGGCTCAGGTCTGACTCCTGACTCTGCCACACTCTCCCTGAGCCCCCCCCCCCAAGAAATGTTTGGGGCTGATTCTCAGTCTTCCATCCGCTACGCCGTGCTGCCTCCTCATATCTGCGCCTCTCAGCTTTCGCCGCCTCCAGTTCTTCCTTGGGGCGGCGATATTCTCCAGGCTGAGCCCAGGGTCCTTAACCGTCCAGTTCTTCCTCCCATGTCCATTTCTCCAGGTGGTGCAGCCTCTCCCACTGCAGCTGCTGCTGCTCCTGCTGCTGCTGCCTCTGTTGCCTCTCCTGTGGCTCCTGCCTGTTAACACGCTGCTTGGTCCGTTGGTGGTGGGTGATTCTGTTACGGCTTTCTAGGTGTGGTGAAGGAGAGTCGGACCAAAACGCAGCGTTTAGATTGCGATCCATTTTTAATCAAACAAACGTAAACACGAAATAACACAAACACTACAAAACAATAAACGTAACGAAAACCGAAACAGCCTATACTTGTCAACTAACACAAAGACAGGAACAAAGACACTAAGGACAATCACCCACGACAAACTCAAAGAATATGGCTGCCTAAATATGGTTCCCAATCAGAGACAACGATAAGCACCTGCCTCTGATTGAGAACCACTCCAGACAGCCATAGACCTTGCTAGATAACCCCACTAGCTACAATCCCAAATACATACACACCAAAACCCCAAGACAAAACACACCACAATACAAAAACTCCACACCCTGGCCTGACCCAATACATGAAGAAAAACACAAAATACTTAGACCAGGGCGTGACAAGGGGGATGACTGCGGCAGCTTTCCAATCCTTGGGGATCTCAGACTATATGAAAGAGCGGTTGAACAGGCTGGTAATAGAGGTTGCGAGTTTCAGAAATAGAGGGTCCAGATTGTCAAGCCCAGCAGAAATTGTAAAGCACAATTTCTCCCCTTTCCATCAAAATAAATGACGAGACCTTGATGCTGCCCGTCTCTGCATGATTGAAGAAGACAATGAGCTCCGCCGGTGTAACAATAATGTACGAACTCGATCCCAGGCTCAGAGAAACACAGCGAGCAGAGGGTAAATCCAGAACTTCTACTTAGTCTTAACAGAAACAAGGCAACCGCACAAGAGCACACTAATAAAACATGAGACCTAAGCAAAGACACAGACAAACTGAGGAACCTAAATAAGAAGGCATCCAGGTGAACAGAGAAGGTAATTAAACACAGGTGAATCCAATAAGTAATAATCAGGGTAACCTGGAAACTAGAACACAAGGTACCTTCCAACGGTAACCTAAGGAAACAACAATCATCTAACACAGGACCTGTGACAGTCTGGTCTTTAAAAAAAATGACGGGTGGGGAAGCCAAACCTACTGCATGATGGGGATAGGGGGAGATAAGCCATGTGGGGAAACAGAAAAACACAACAAAAAAAAACACAAAAAGTGAATGCATTCAGTTGTACAATTGACTACCTTGTTCCTGTCCCTTTCTTGTTTTAAATCTGCGAGAGAAGCGCTACACCTGGTGGAGAGAGGCTGTACGACAAAGAATGCTGCTCACGCTGCCAAACATACCCTCGTACAACTGACTATCCTACCGATCCTTGACTTCAGTGATGTAATTTACAAAATAGCCCCAACACTACTCAGCAAATTGGATGCAGTCTATCACAGTGCCATCCGTTTTTTCACCAAAGACCCATATACTACTGACCACTGCGACCTGTATGCTCTCGTTGGCTCGCTACATATTCGTCGCCAAACCCACTGGCTCCAGGTCATCTATAAGTCTTTGCTAGGTAAAGCCCCGCCTTATCTTAGCTCACTGGCCACCATAGCAACACCCACCTGTAGCACACGCTCCAGCAGGTGTATTTCACTGGTCATCCCCAAAGCCATCACCTCGTTTGGCCGCCTTTCCTTCCAGTTCTCTGCCCCCAATAACTGGAACGAATTGCAAAAATCTCTGAAGTTGGAGACTTATATCTCCCTCACTATCTTTAAGCGTCAGCTGTCAGAGCAGCTTACCGATCGCTGCAGCTCTACATAATCTGTAAATAGCACACCCAACTACCTCATCCCCATATTGTTATTTATCTTTTTGCACTCCAGTATCTCCACTATTCATCGACCTGGCCAAGGCTTTCGACTCTGTCAATCACCACATTCTTATCGGCAGACTCAAAAGCCTTGGCTTCTCAAATGACTGCCTCGCCAAGTTCGCCAACTACTTCTCAGACAGAGTTCAGTGTGTCAAATCGGAGGGCCTGTTGTCCGGACCTCTGGCAGTCTCTATGGGGGTACCACAGGGTTCAGTTCTCAGGCTGACTCTCTTCTCTGTATACATCAATGATGTCACTCTTGCTGCTGGTGATTCTCTGATCCACCTCTACGCAGACGACACCATTCTGTATACTTCTGGCCCTTCGTTGGACACTGTGTTAACTAACCTCCAGACAAGCTTCAATGCCATACAACGCTCCTTCCGTGGCCTCCAACTGCTTTTAAATGCTAGATACATGCTAAATACATGCTAAATACATGCTAAATAAAATAGATACATGCTAAATAAATGCTCTTCAACCGATCGCTGCCCACACCCCCCCGCCCGTCCAGCATCACTACTCTGGACTGTTCTGACCTAGAATATGTGGACATCTACAAATACCTAGGTGTCTGGTTAGATTGTAAACTCTCCTTCCAGACCCATATCAAACATCTCCAATCCAAAGTTAAATCTAGAATTGGCTTCCTATTTCGCAACAAAGCATCCTTCACTCATGCTGCCAAACATACCCTTGTAAAACTGACCATCCTACCAATCCTCGACTTTGGCGATGTCATTTACAAAATAGCCTCCAATACCCTACTCAACCAATTGGATGCAGTCTATCACAGTGCCACCCGTTTTGTCACCAAAGACCCATATACTACTCACCACTGCGACCTGTATGCTCTCGTTGGCTGGCCCTCGCTCCATATCTGTTGCCAAACCCACCAGCTCCAGGTCATCTATAAGTCTTTGCTAGGTAAAGCCCCGCCTTGTCTCAGCTCACTGGTCACCATAGCAGCACCCACCCGCAGCACGCGCTCCAGCAGGTATATTTCACTGGTCATCCCCAAAGCCAATTCCTACTTTGGCCGCCTTTCCTTCCAGTTCTCTGCTGCCAATGACTGGAAAGAACTGCAAACATCTCTGAAGCTGGAGACTCATATCTCCCTCACTAACTTTAAGAATCAGCTCTCAGAGCAGCTTACCGATCATTGCACCTGTACACAGCCCATCTGTATGTAGCCCATCGAACCAACTACCTACCTCATCCCCATATTTGTTTTTCTGCTCTTCTGCAAACCAGTATTTCTACTTGCAGATCCTCATCTGCACATATATATCACTCCAGTGTTAATTGCTCAATTGTAATTACTTCACCACCATGGCCTATTTATTGCTTTACCTCCTTACTACATTTGCACACACTGTATACAGATTTTTCTATTGTGTTATTGACTGTACGTTTGTTAATGTGTAACTCTATGTTGTCGTTTGTGTTGCACTGCTTTGCTTTATCTTGGTCAGGTCGTAGTTGTAAATGAGAACTTGTTCAACTGGCCAACTTGGTTAAATAAAGGTGAAATAATATATATATTTTTTAAACAATGAGTTGCATTATGCGTGCATGACACGTCACCATTTAACATATAGCGTCAGAGGGGTCAGTTTTTTCAACTTTTTTCCAATACTATCGGGCCATTACCATGTCAATCAATGCTTGAATAGAAATGTAGTTCACACCCCAGATTTTGATGCCAACATAGTTGCTACGGTCCCATTAGTTTTCATTGCAGCCTCATTTGAATGCCGCTGTTGCACAAATTTGTACTGAATTGGGTTAGTCAGCAGTATTTATCTAGAAGCTCAGCAACAACCGATGCCAAAACCAAGAGGGCAGATGTAAACTACCTAGCCAGATTACTTTAGTTTATCTACTGAACCCCAAATGGTGTATTGCTGGCTAAAATACTACTGTGTTACTGTGGGGAGAAATCAAAACATTTTCTGTTTGCTAATTTAGCTAGCTAAGTAGCTAGTCTAGCTAGGTAGCTTAGTTAGCTAAACAACTACTGGTAGCCATATCTATGACTAAAAAGAGAACAGGTTTTACAATTGAAATCTATTGTATCTTATCTTTTTAGTTGTAGATATGGCTACTAAACAGCAAGCGACTAATGTTACAACCAGCCACCTCAAGCTAGGTTTACCAGAAAATGTTGGCACATGACTAGATTTAGGTAGCTAGTTAGCATGGTACTTGCTAACTTGCTATATGCCAAGCATCCCGTTTGATACCTCAGTTACATAAATATTCAGACCGTTTGCTATGAGACTTGAAATTGAGCTCAGGTGCATCGTGTTTCCATTGATCATCCTTGAGATGTTTCTACAACTTGACTGAAGTCCACATTTGGGAAATGTGTTTGATTGAACATGATTTGGAAAGATACACACCTGTCTATATAAGGTCTCACAGTTGAAAGTGCATGTCAGAGCAAAAACCAAGCCATGAGGTTGAAGGAATTGTCCATAGAGCTCCGAGACAGGATTGTGTCGAGGCACAATCTTTATGTTAGAGTGGCCATATGGATGCCACTCCTCAGTTAAAGGCACATGACAGCCCGCTTGGAATTTACCAAAAGGTAACCAAAGGACTCTCAGACCATGAGAAACAGGATTCTCTGGTCTGGTGTAATCAAGATTGAACTCTTTGGTCTGAATGCCAAGCGTCACGTCATGAGGAAACCTGGCACCATCCCTACGGTGAAGCATGGTGGTGGCAAAACATCTGTTTTTCAGTGGCAGGCACTGGGAGACTAGTCAGGATTGTGGGAAAGATGAACGTACAGAGAGATCCTTGATGAAAACTTGCTCCAGAGCGCTCAGGACCTCAGACTGGGGCGACGGTTCACCTTCCAACAGGACAATGACCCTAAGCACACAGCCAAGACAACGCAGGAGTGGCTTCAGGGACAAGTCTCTGAATGTCCTTGTGTGGCCCAGCCAGATGCCAGACTTGAACCCGAGCGAACATCTCTGGAGAGACTTGAAAGTATTTGTCCAGCAACGCTCCCCATCCAATTTGACACCGTTTGTGAGGATCTGCAGAGAAGAATGGAAGAAACTCCCCAAATACAGGTGTGCCAAGCTTGTACTGTCATACTGTCATCTACTGAGTCAACATCGTCAAGGTCCTGCTCTTGTCCAGATGTCTTTATGGTACCTCACTTTCCTTCCTAATCTCTTCATATTGTATCCCTCTCTCTTCTCACCCTTTCCTTCTATTTCCCCTGGTTAGATGGGTTACATATGGAGCTTCATGGAGGAAGAACGGATGACAAGAGAGGGAGAAGAAAGATGATGAGAGCCAATGATGAGTCAGGAAATCTGAGAATTTAGGCAGAGATGTGTAAATAAGTGATGAAATAGTCCAGGAGGAAGAATAGGAGAGAGTGGGAAATAGGAAGAGAGAGAGCGAGAGAAAGAGGGGAGTGGACAGACAGACAGAACCCTAAAGGTCGATGTCCGCACCAGGTCATCTAATTAGCATAACACAAAAATTCATTCATTTAAGGTTAACATATCTGTTTTATGGTATTGGATGTGTCTTAATCCAGCACATCCGCCTATGTATAGTAACACTTCTGCAACTGCCGTGAAAGTGAAATGTCGGTATAGGGACAAAGTTGAGTCGCAATTCAACGGTACAGACACAAGACGTATGTGGCAGGGTCTACAGGCAATTACGGGCTACAAAAAGAAAACCACCCACATCACGTAGACCGATGTATTGCTTCTAGACAAACTAAACACCTTCTTTTCCCACTTTGAGGATAATACAGTGCCACCGACGCAGCCCGCTAACAAGGACTGTGGGCCCCCCTTCTCCTTTTCCGTGGCTGACGTGAGTAAGACATTTAAACGTGTTAACCCTCGCAAGGCTGCTGGCCCAGACGGCATCCCTAGCCGCGTCCTCAGAGCATGCCCAGACAAGCTGCCTGGTGTGTTTACGGACATATTCGATCGCTCCCTATCCCAGTTTGTTGTCCACACATGCTTCAAGATGGCCACCATTGTTCCTGTACCCAAGAAGGCAAAGATAACTGAACTAAATGACTATCACCCTGTAGTACTCACTTCTGTCATTCTGTCATTCATATTACCTCCACCTTATATGCCACCCTAGACTCATTTCAGTTTCCATACCACCCCAACAGGTCCACAGTCCACATGCAATTGCCATCACACTGCACACTGCACACTGCACACTGCCCTATCCCATCTGGACAAGAGGAAAACCTATGTAAGAATGCTGTTCATAGACTACAGCTCAGGCATTCAACACCATAGTACCCTCCACCATAATACCCTCCACCCTCTCATCATTAAGCTGGAGGCCCTGGGTCTCAACCCCGCCCGGTGCAATTGGACTTTCTGACAGGCCGTCCCCAGGTGGTGCCGGTGGAAAACAATCTCCACTTCGCTGACCCTCAACAAATGGGCCCCACAAGGGTGCGTGCTCAGCCCCCTCCTGTACTCCCTGTTCACCCATCACTTCGTGGCCATGCACGCCTCCAAATCAGTCATCAAGTTTGCAGGTGACACAGTAGTGGGCTTGAGTGTGGTGTCAAGAAAACAACCTCTCACCCAACGTCAACAAAACATAGGAGATGATCGTGGACTTCAGGAAACAGAGGGAGCACCCCCTATCCACATCAAAGGCACAGTAGTGGAGAAGGAGGAAAGTTTAAGTTCCTTGGCGAACACGTCACAGACAAACTGAAATGGTCCAGTGTGGTGAAGAAGGTGTACAATTAATATTTTAAGTTAAAAAAATCATTGTTTAAAACCATGTCAACGCCTTGACTATGTTTCCTATTCATATTGCAACTTATTTCATGCATGTTTTCATGGAAAACAAGGACATTTCTAAGTGACCCCAAACTTTTGAACAATAGTGTATATACTGTATACTGTCTATTCTATACTTTGTATTGCATCTTAGCCGCTCTGTCACTGCTCATCCATATATTTTATACTTATATATTCCCATTCCTTTACTAGATTGTGTGTATTATATTTTGTTGTGGAATTTGTTAGATATTAGGTTTAGTTGTGGAATTGTTAGATATTACCTGTTAGATACTGCTGCACTGTCAGATCTAGAAGCATGAGCATTTCACTACACTACATGTGACCTTTTTATACCTATCATATATAGGACAGACACTTCAGAACAAACTTCCTTTCGTTTTTTGGGGGGGACTGTCTGTTTTTCCATGTAGTGAAACTGTTATTCAATGCATATGTATGGGCTAATAGCAGTTAGGGCTAAAATACTTTTTGAATATATTTTTTTGATACTTAAAGGTCTTCACATTCAAAACCAAATAGCAAAATGATCCTTGATATGACGTTCTTAAAACAATTCCATATAGCTTCGTAATACAGAAGGATCGCTGAAGTCGGCAGCTGAAGTCGGCAGCTGAAGTCGGTGATTGGTCAAAAGTAGGGATTCTTCAAATAAGTGTTGTCATTCAATGAGCGACTAATCGTTTTCATGCACATTTTTTCTCTGGAGAAACACTGAACCAAACATCTTAGATGTAAAATCGCGTGACTAAGATCTCGCTGGCAAAAACGTCAAAATGAATGATTTATAGGGTCATCTTAGATTAATTTGGACTATTTTGGCTACAGCGCCTCAAAAGAGAGAAACAGTACTATTGCTGCTTTTTTTCTCATTTTTCAAATGAAGGCTTTAACCCCCTTATGTCCTTCCAGGGTTAGGGCCCAAGGAAGGTTGGGGTGGTAGGCTTGGCTGCCACGGCAGATTTCCTCCTCTTAAGAGGTGAAACAAGGATCGGACCAATATGCAGCGTGGTAGGTGTCCATGTTTTAATAGGGAAAACTGAACATGAACACAAATGCAAAATAACACCGTGAACTGGCAACGAAACAGTCCTGTGACACACAGACACAAGAAACAATAACCCACAAAATACCCAAAGAACATGGCTGCCTAAATATGGTTCCCAATCAGAGACAACGATAAACACCTGCCTCTAATTGAGAACCAATCTAGTAACCATAGACTTACATAAACACCTAGACTAGGCAAACACCCCATAGACATACAAAACCCCTAGACCAGACAAAACACATAAATCCCCCATGTCACACCCTGACCTAACCAAGATAATAAAGAAAACAAAGATAACGAAGCCCAGGGCGTGACATCAGCCTTAAACTATGTGCTCTCTGTCACCTGGGGCTGCATAGAAAATGGCCCAGGAACACAAGGAATACACAATGGACAATTATTTAAAGGCCAGTGTGGTCTTCCCTCCTCAGAATGGCCAAAATGTATCTCTCTTCAACAGTAACCAGAGAATTGATTACAAAAAATGTGTGTTACAATAACACTATCGCATCTATGTCTGGTATCCATCTAAAACTTGTCCTCTGAGGAGAACTTTGATGCCATCTATATGGATGCATGATCTCTGTGGTTACTTGTAGTTGTTCAGAGTGAACTCTTCCTCTCAGGAATGCCGTCTTATCTCTATTGCACCCAGCACACCCCCTCAGGTCCTCATCACAGGTCATAAATATGACCCCCTTCCTAGAGGATGTTGGCTGATTCCATCCGATTATTTTAGTTGTATTACCTTTGGTTTGGTCTGTGGATTGGTCAACAAGTCAGATCTGGTATAAATGGAATGAAGGTCTGTTGTGCTCTCTTATCCTGTATCCTGCCCATGGAGTAAGGTTGTATGAAATGCCTTGGGCCTGAGTAGGTCTGATTAGTTCATGCTTTGTCTTGTAAGTTAACCTTAAGATCTGTATGTCTAGATTGTGAATACTAGGTTAATGTCAGTGTTTCCTTGTAATTTGCGCATTATGCCTTGCATGTGATTTCAATTATTTGACAAAGTTATAAAATCATACTTGCATTTTGCATTCGCTTCTCATGACCATTTCCTGATCTTAGTCAGCTAAACGCATAATAATTGATTGCACCTGGTTTTACTATAATATTAAATGGAGTTAAATATTATGTAGCACTACGGGGGGCTCTGTCCGGACATCATAAGCCTCAGCAAGTTCCACCCTGTCTGGGGCAGGGTCGCTCTGTGTTTCCCCTCTGCCCTCCAAGGCCTAGGTTGGTCCCTAACCATGCCCACCCTTCCCTCCCTCGCACTGGTCTGGGCCATTCTCCTTTACAGTTCCACCGCCCCACCCCTGTACCCACTTCCTGCATACGGCTTTATCAGCGCGTCTCACATCCTCTTTCCTGACGAGCTTCCAGAGTGTCACCATGTGTGTGTGTGTGCATGCGTCGGCACAGCTCCCCGAAATAGACTAGCGAGTGTTTCCGATCTTTCTTTGTGCATTCTATCCTTTCCCCATGTTTTTAATCTTGCTGTCTAATTGTTCATCACAGAGCGGCCGGCATTTCCTGTCTATGTTTCCGTGGTGATGAGTACATAGCCCATAAAAACTCAGGAAACCGAGAGGACAGCCTCTGATTGTTCCAGAGGTGTTTGTACCGTGAGTCCCCCACTAACACATCCGCTCTTTGCCTTTTAGCTGCATACACAGACATACAGACAAATTAACACACACACACACACACACACGCTCACACTCACACAGAGGATGCGTTGCTTCCTGAGCATTGGCCTCAATGAGTCAGAACTTTTCGCTGTTGTTCTGTTATGGTTGTCCCTCGACACCTTAAAAAATAAACGTGTGTGTGTGTGTGTGTGTGTGTGTGTGTGTGTGTGTATGTGTGTGTACTTGGTTGGTGTGATGTTGACTCTACACAATCTGCTTGTGGACACAAGTGTTAGCACTCCTACTTGTGATAAGTGCCATTGGATGTCTAGTGACCATAGAGTCAGAACCTCAGTTTAACATTTACATCATGTTTTTTATGTGGGACGGCATTCTTTGCAGGGAATTGTCCCCCGTCACCGCCCGGGGGAATTGGGATGTCCTTAGGTCAGAATGAAGAGTGCCCTCTACTACCCTTCGAACACTTTTATAATCAACCTGGGGTGTGTTCAGCAGGGCACACCATAGCAAAACGTTTTGCAAAACAAAAATGTATTTCTTATTGTACACGTTCTGGTTGTACCTTCCTGCTTCACTCTGTTTCAAAACATCTTCTCCACCTACTGAACATAACCCAGGTTTTCCCAGGAAGTCTCCCGTCAAAGTACTGACCAAGGCCATCTCTGCTTAGCTTAGCATCAGAGCCAGCAGAGGAATGCAGGGTGGAATGGCTGCTGCTGTTTTTCAAGGAACAGAGAGGGAGACATGATGAGTTGTGTTTGTCATCAATTGCAGAGGTGCCCCCATGCACTTACTACAAATTCCTACAGTAGTTTTGCTAAGTTTGCCATATTGTTAGTCTTTTTTGTATGGTCATTAGCAGAGTATACATGATCCTAATTTTTTGCATCAAGACACTGACAATTTGAAAAACTAAAAAAGTAGATTGTGCAGATTTTTCTTTTTGCCATATCAGGCGCTGTAGTTGGTATACTTTTTAATTTATCACAAGTTATCTTCCTGTCACGACTTCCGCCGAAGTCGGTGGTCGACGGTCGACGTCACCGGCTTTCTAGTCACCATCGATCCATGTTTCATTTTTGTTTTGTCTGTATTACACACACACCTGGTTTCTATTACATATCACGTTCCTTATTTAACCCTCTGGCATACATTCCTGTTCTGTCCGTGATTGTTTATGTCGTTAGTGGTTGTGTTTTGTGCTAGTGTTTTTTTGTATGTTCCTATTTGGAATTTTGCTTGAGATTTTGAGTAAACTCAGTTATGTTACTCAATACCCGTGTCCTGCACCTGACTCCGCTATAACTCTGCACCCAATCGCTGACACTTCCTTTCTCCCCCTTCTTCCACTTGCCTCTTCCATTGTTCTGGTAATAATGCATTCAGTTGGTTGTAATTTTGAATAGAGGAGACATTTACAAATGTTTTTGTTAACTGCATGTGTTACATAACTTCAGCAGTCCTATTTATGATATCATTTACAAAGATTAAACTGTGTTTTTTAAATTAGTATATTTGAGTTGAACCATAACATTTCTTGTAATATTTTCTGTCTTTTCTGGTGGGTTAAAATTAAATTGCAACCAACTTTCTATGGCTTAAAAAAAAAGGCAATATTTTGGAGATTATTTCATTTTCAAATAACTGAAAGTGAGATGTTTAATCTGAATAAAGGGAAAAATGCCATTCTCGAACATGGGGCCATTCTTACTAATCTGCTAGAGAACCAGTTTGATTTAACTTCTTATGGCTGCATCCCTTCTTCTCAATTTCTGCCTGAAGACGTACCCTAATCTAACTGCCTGTAGCTTAGCCCCAGAGGCAAGGATATGCATATTCTTGGTATCATTTGAATGGAAACATTCTTAAGTTTGTGGAAATGTTAATTGAATGTAGGAGAATATAACACAGTAGATCTGGTGGAAGAAAAGAGAAAGAGCATACGTTCTGTTTTTTATTGTTGTAGTATCATCTTTCACATGTACTAGAATAGCCACACAGTCAGATAGAATGCTGGAGATAATTGTGATGGATAACACAAGAGGGAAACTCTAGGAGTGCAAAGTTTCAGACTGATAACTTCAGGAATGGGTGAGCTACATGACATTTAGCATGAAGTCACCCAGGTGTCCCACACAAGTTGCCCAAATGTACCCAAGTGGTTGAATTGGTGAAATGACCTATAACTATATACAACAGTGCAAATAACTATATACAACATATCAAAAAGCAATTCTAACACACATTTTTATATATATATATTTTTTTTAAATATTAGAAGAAAAAAATAATACTCTTTGGAAGTGCTGCCTGTGCCATGTCCCATAGCAGTCTCTTTCTGATGTAAAGCAGAGGCAAACTGAACAAGTGGTGCAGGTGATGGGGGACTTCATGCGACACAGAACACAACGACGCCTCCATGCTGTGCCCTTTTGGCCCTGAGGCACAGTCATGCCTGCAGTAATGGCATATGAACACCACTGGAGGTGGGAGTAGAGGGGGCAGAGGTAGAGCGGGCAGCTTGGCTCCGGGGGCTCCCAGTCGGAGTCGCTATCACTGTGAGAAAAAAAAAACTTTTATCATCACATAGAATAAACAGATATGTATTGTATAGAGCAGAGGGAACAGTCACTAAGGTGAAGTGCTGTTCCATTCAACTCCGGCCATTGTTGTGGGCCTGCCCTCCCCCCAACAGCACCCAATGGCTATTTCATATGGAAATTGGGAGGAGTTGCAGACGCAGTGGCCATGTGTGTGTTTATTGTTCTGCTCCATTCCATTTGAATAAAAAATTGAAAATATATATATCACACACACACACACACACTATAGCCAATGTGTACTTTATACATTTAATTGCAAATTGCCCCCAAAAAAATATAATAATATTTTAGCCCCAAAAAATTATATATATGTATATTTATATTTCATAAAACGTCATTAGCACTTCCCAGTCCAGAAGTACCTCCTGTCCTTGCAGAAACAGCTCAATGTTTGAAATATAACTGTGTTCACTCTAAGATTCCTCAAACAAAAAATCTGTCTCACTTTCCCATCAATCTCTTCTATAATCTGGTGCAAATCTGTATACTTAAGACTTGGACTTGGCGAGAATGAAGTTCGTTATGCGTGTGTTTACAAACAAGGGATGGTGGTCCAACCCATAACCATCACATACTGGTGTTTACCTCAGCTCATTGGCTATCTACCCAACTCGATTTCAAGAAGATCAGTGGTCATTGGGCAGAAATACAGTCAATCAACGAAGCTTCGCTAATATTATTGGTGCGCAAGGAAGTCATTGCTTCTTGTCTTCAAATCAGTTCACTTCGGTCAATACTCCCCGCAAAAAAAACAATCACATTTGGCTGTGTTGCAAACATCCAGACAATTGCACTGAAACCAACTATGACTAGATAAACAATTGTTTAGTGTGTGTAATTACGTCGAATGCTCCGTCAAAAGTTGATAGATATGGAATTCACGACACAAACGGTTTACAAAATGTTTAGTTTTAGGCTATAAAAATGGATTTTATCAAAGAAAGCGGCGCTTTATTTGATCACTGGGACCCTCAGGAAGAGAAATAAGAGCAAGATATTAGAATGTAAGTCATAATTTTACCTTCAGATGTGAATGTGTCAAAACAGTCATGGCAGAAAATGTTTTTGTTGTTGATTGCTCTTCTCAAACAAAAGCATGGGATTTGTTCTCTGTATTAGCTATTTTAAATCGGAAAACGTAGTTTGATTACCAAGATTCTAATCTTTTGAAGGATGTAAGACACTTTCATTTTCAAGAATGTTTAATGTTACGACGTTGTATTTTTAGTTAGTCACTCTGAAATTTCCCCTGATGTTGATCCCTGTACGGCTTTGTGTGACTGAAGCCTTTAGTAAGAGGTCTAATGCTTTAATATTTAATCATTTCCGCCCTTCAAATTCATGTTTATTATTTCATTTGATTATTTAACAGTTCTTGTGCTGACGTTGCTTCCAGAGGCAGTTTTAAAAGTCAGTAGTGAGTGTTGCAACCGAGGACAGACGATTATCTACCTGCTAATCGCTTCAGCACTTGGCGGTCCTGTTCTGTGAGTTTGTGTGGCCTACCACTTTGCGGCTGAGCCGTTGTTGCTCTTAGACGTATGCACGTCACAATAACAACACAGTTGACCAGGGCAGCTGTATCAGGGACGAAATTTGACTGACTTGTTGGAAAGGTGGCATCCTATGACGGCGCCACGAGTGTTGCATTGTGCCCAAAGAAAGATCGGAAACACTCGCTAGTCTATTTCGGGAGCTGTGCTCGCTGTAATTCATTCTTTGCTTAATTTGATAGCATTTACTTGAACTTTTACTTAAGTATGTCAGTTGAGTACTTTTCCACCACTGTACATAGGTACATTTTAAACCAGATACTTTTATTCAAGTGCTATTTTACTGGGTGACTTTCACTTATAGTTGTAATTTTCTGTTCAGGTATCTTTACTTTTACAATTGCGCACACACACACACACACACACACACACACACACACACACACACACACACACACACACACACACACACACACACACACACACACACACACACACACACACACATAAACTCATAACTCCCTCAGCGCTTACAACATGAACACTTTGATAAATGAAGACTGTGTGTGTGTGCCCCCAGGACTTACATTTGATCGTTCATTTCTTTGTATGATCGTATTGTGTGTGTTCCTATTCTCCTTCCCTTGTTCCCAGCGGACTTCCCAGTAATCATCATTCTACATACACCAGACACACCAATACCCTACCCCTGCAACTTGGGGGTTTTCCGCTGAATCATGAGGGTTTGGGGAGTGGCATGCATGTTTTGGGGAGGGGCACCCATCCTCTAACACACACCCTGTTTAAACACACACGCCCCCTCCCCCTGTTCCTCGGTACATTTCAAATGATGCTCTCTCTCCCTCTTTTGTTCTCTGTCTTGCCCTCTCTCTCCCGACCGCCCTCTCTCTCCCAACCGCGCTAATTGATTTTATCCCACACAACATCGAAGCCACTCTCCTCGTCTCTCTTCCATCTAAGACTCCCTCCTTGAGTTATATTTTGAAAGCACTTCTTAACAGACACAAGCTCTAGAGAGGCAATTTAATTAGACATAAGTAAACGTTCTATCGCATGTATTCATAATCCATGTATTCATAATCCATGTATTCATAATCCATGTATTCATAATCCATGTATTCATAATCCATGTATTCATAATCCATGTATTCATAATCCATGTATTCATAATCATTGTATTCATAATCCATGTATTCATAATCCATGTATTCATAATCCATGTATTCATAATCATTTTAGGGCCTTTTAATTCCCTAGTAGAATATTTTCTCTTATACTACCATGGCGACACCTCTGTGTGTGTGGGGTATTCCATTACGTCATGAGCCTGTTTGAGTGGCTAATTGGCATACTTGTTAGGATCGTTTGTTCATTACTGGCGGTGAACTCCGTCAGGGTTACGAAGCAGGTTAGAGACGCTTTGTTCTATGTTAATGAGTCTGGTTGATCAGAAATTAGAGCGTGCAGGGAGAAGGTCTTGGCAACGAAATGAAAACCTTTCGTGGATTGAGTCTGAGATGAGAGCCTGCGGCTAGGCATCTCACACAAATGCACACGCACCACACACACCAAACACACACACACGCACACACACAGCTTTGTCATTCAAAAATCATGTTTAGCACTATTATTGGCCTCTTTTCTGCTCCTGAACTTATTTCAGCCATAACAAAGGGGATGAATACTTATTGACAAGACAATTAGGGTTTTAATGTTGTATTACTAAACATTTTGAAAAACATGGTTACCAAAAAATCTAAATTGAATCCATTTTAAATTCAGGCTGTAACATGTTGAATAAGGAGTTTGAATACGTTCTGAGGGCACTGTAAATACTTTATATTTCATTCCTGGATTGAGTATAGTTAAATCTAATAGATCGCAGGATCCTCGTCAGCATTGGCACAAACAACAAACAAAAACATTTGGGGCTGAGGGGAACAGAGAGGTTTTTCTTAAAACAAACGGAAACCCACAACAAACTAACAACAAACACCAGTTCCATGTCACTTCCTTCAAGGGGCTTGTTTAAACAACTCCCCCATTTACTTAAAGTGGCTCGTGGTTTTCTGGAAGAGGATGGTCTGAGGAAAAGGGGGGGGGGGGTTAGGAGGATAGAGAAGTGGAGTTCACTTTTGGGTTAATTTGACCTTATTTTGTCCGTGGTTGTGTTGAATCACTGCATGGACACACACACAATTGGCAACACTGGTAGCACTTAAGTAAAGCTAAATAAACAATTTGGGCCATAATTATTCACAGATGCAGGAGGACCACCGTCATTCACGACAGGCTCTGCAGTGGTGGCGGTGGCAGGCACCCCTTCCGGAAGGAGCACTAGTGGCGCAATCTGCAGTGTAGTGTGAGGATGCTTATGTAATCTCTTCAGCTGTCGGGGGGGAAGGTGGTTGGTTATGCCTGTTCAGCTGTTCAGAACTTGTACAATATCAGTCAAGGAAAATGGGATGAGGGGGTTCCTTCTGTTTTGTTCAGGGTACGGCTGTTCATAGCTCTCACGTTCCATGTTGCCTTTTGAGTTTGGGGGGGGGGCTGCTGCTACAAGACGTCTGTTGTCAGTTACATTGTCTGGATAACTGGATATTTTGTCAAAGTGGACAGGGTAGGAGGGTGAGTGGTTTTCGAACAGTCTTGTGCAACAAAACATTAAAAATAACATTTTTTAAGAGGGACAAAAATTGTCTCTTCTCTTACCAACAATGATATCATCAATAATTCATATCAGGGGATTGTGTAACATTGACATTTTTTTACTACGTCAATGTAGCAAATCAAACACTTACATTTTTATAATAAGTCAATGTAGCAAATCAAACATATTTTTATAATAAGTCAATGTAGCAAATCAAACACTTACATTTTTATAATAAGTCAATGTAGTAAATCAAACACTTACATTTTTATAATAAGTCAATGTAGCAAATCAAACACTTACATTTTTATAATAAGTCAATGTAGTAAATCAATCATATTTTTATAATAAGTCAATGTAGCAAATCAAACATATTTTTATAATAAGTCAATGTAGCAAATCAAACACTTACATTTTTATAATAAGTCAATGTAGTAAATCAAACACTTACATTTTTATAATAAGTCAATGTAGTAAATCAAACACATTTTTATAATAAGTCAATGTAGCAAATCAAACATATTTTTATAATAAGTCAATGTAGCAAATCAAACACTTACATTTTTATAATAAGTCAATGTAGTAAATCAAACACTTACATTTTTATAATAAGTCAATGTAGCAAATCAAACACTTACATTTTTATAATAAGTCAATGTAGCAAATCAAACACTTACATTTTTTTACTAAGTCAATGTAGCAAATCAAACATATTTTTATAATAAGTCAATGTAGTAAATCAAACACTTACATTTTTATAATAAGTCAATGTAGCAAATCAAACACTTACATTTTTATAATAAGTCAATGTAGCAAATCAAACACTTACATTTTTATAATAAGTCAATGTAGCAAATCAAACACTTACATTTTTATAATAAGTCAATGTAGTAAATCAATCATATTTTTATAATAAGTCAATGTAGCAAATCAAACATATTTTTATAATAAGTCAATGTAGCAAATCAAACACTTACATTTTTATAATAAGTCAATGTAGTAAATCAAACACTTACATTTTTATAATAAGTCAATGTAGTAAATCAAACACATTTTTATAATAAGTCAATGTAGCAAATCAAACATATTTTTATAATAAGTCAATGTAGCAAATCAAACACTTACATTTTTATAATAAGTCAATGTAGTAAATCAAACACTTACATTTTTATAATAAGTCAATGTAGCAAATCAAACACTTACATTTTTATAATAAGTCTATGTAGCAAATCAAACACTTACATTTTTATAATAAGTCAATGTAGCAAATCAAACACTTACATTTTTATAATAAGTCAATGTAGTAAATCAATCATATTTTTATAATAAGTCAATGTAGCAAATCAAACATATTTTTATAATAAGTCAATGTAGCAAATCAAACACTTACATTTTTATAATAAGTCAATGTAGTAAATCAAACACTTACATTTTTATAATAAGTCAATGTAGTAAATCAAACACATTTTTATAATAAGTCAATGTAGCAAATCAAACATATTTTTATAATAAGTCAATGTAGCAAATCAAACACTTACATTTTTATAATAAGTCAATGTAGTAAATCAAACACTTACATTTTTATAATAAGTCAATGTAGCAAATCAAACACTTACATTTTTATAATAAGTCAATGTAGTAAATCAATCATATTTTTATAATAAGTCAATGTAGCAAATCAAACATATTTTTATAATAAGTCAATGTAGCAAATCAAACACTTACATTTTTATAATAAGTCAATGTAGTAAATCAAACACTTACATTTTATAATAAGTCAATGTAGCAAATCAAACATATTTTTATAATAAGTCAATGTAGCAAATCAAACATATTTTTATAATAAGTCAATGTAGCAAATCAAACACTTACATTTTTATAATAAGTCAATGTAGTAAATCAAACACTTACATTTTTATAATAAGTCAATGTAGTAAATCAAACACTTACATTTTTATAATAAGTCAATGTAGCAAATCAAACACTTACATTTTTATAATAAGTCAATGTAGCAAATCAAACACTTACATTTTTATAATAAGTCAATGTAGTAAATCAAACACTTACATTTTTATAATAAGTCAATGTAGCAAATCAAACACTTACATTTTTATAATAAGTCAATGTAGCAAATCAAACACTTACATTTTTATAATAAGTCAATGTAGCAAATCAAACACTTACATTTTTATAATAAGTCAATGTAGTAAATCAATCATATTTTTATAATAAGTCAATGTAGCAAATCAAACATATTTTTATAATAAGTCAATGTAGCAAATCAAACACTTACATTTTTATAATAAGTCAATGTAGTAAATCAAACACTTACATTTTATAATAAGTCAATGTAGCAAATCAAACATATTTTTATAATAAGTCAATGTAGCAAATCAAACATATTTTTATAATAAGTCAATGTAGCAAATCAAACACTTACATTTTTATAATAAGTCAATGTAGTAAATCAAACACTTACATTTTTATAATAAGTCAATGTAGCAAATCAAACACTTACATTTTTATAATAAGTCAATGTAGCAAATCAAACACTTACATTTTTATAATAAGTCAATGTAGTAAATCAAACACTTACATTTTTATAATAAGTCAATGTAGCAAATCAAACACTTACATTTTTATAATAAGTCAATGTAGCAAATCAAACACTTACATTTTTATAATAAGTCAATGTAGCAAATCAAACACTTACATTTTTATAATAAGTCAATGTAGTAAATCAATCATATTTTTATAATAAGTCAATGTAGCAAATCAAACATATTTTTATAATAAGTCAATGTAGCAAATCAAACACTTACATTTTATAATAAGTCAATGTAGTAAATCAAACACTTACATTTTATAATAAGTCAATGTAGCAAATCAAACATATTTTTATAATAAGTCAATGTAGCAAATCAAACATATTTTTATAATAAGTCAATGTAGCAAATCAAACACTTACATTTTTATAATAAGTCAATGTAGTAAATCAAACACTTACATTTTTATAATAAGTCAATGTAGCAAATCAAACATATTTTTATAATAAGTCAATGTAGCAAATCAAACATATTTTTATAATAAGTCAATGTAGCAAATCAAACACTTACATTTTTATAATAAGTCAATGTAGTAAATCAAACATATTTTTATAATAAGTCAATGTAGCAAATCAAACACTTACATTTTTATAATAAGTCAATGTAGCAAATCAAACACTTACATTTTTATAATAAGTCAATGTAGCAAATCAAACACTTACATTTTTATAATAAGTCAATGTAGCAAATCAAACACTTACATTTTTATAATAAGTCAATGTAGTAAATCAAACACTTACATTTTTATAATAAGTCAATGTAGCAAATCAAACACTTACATTTTTATAATAAGTCAATGTAGCAAATCAAACACTTACATTTTTATAATAAGTCAATGTAGCAAATCAAACACTTACATTTTTATAATAAGTCAATGTAGTAAATCAATCATATTTTTATAATAAGTCAATGTAGCAAATCAAACATATTTTTATAATAAGTCAATGTAGCAAATCAAACACTTACATTTTTATAATAAGTCAATGTAGTAAATCAAACACTTACATTTTATAATAAGTCAATGTAGCAAATCAAACATATTTTTATAATAAGTCAATGTAGCAAATCAAACATATTTTTATAATAAGTCAATGTAGCAAATCAAACACTTACATTTTTATAATAAGTCAATGTAGTAAATCAAACACTTACATTTTTATAATAAGTCAATGTAGCAAATCAAACACTTACATTTTTATAATAAGTCAATGTAGCAAATCAAACACTTACATTTTTATAATAAGTCAATGTAGTAAATCAAACACTTACATTTTTATAATAAGTCAATGTAGCAAATCAAACACTTACATTTTTATAATAAGTCAATGTAGCAAATCAAACACTTACATTTTTATAATAAGTCAATGTAGCAAATCAAACACTTACATTTTTATAATAAGTCAATGTAGTAAATCAATCATATTTTTATAATAAGTCAATGTAGCAAATCAAACATATTTTTATAATAAGTCAATGTAGCAAATCAAACACTTACATTTTTATAATAAGTCAATGTAGTAAATCAAACACTTACATTTTATAATAAGTCAATGTAGCAAATCAAACATATTTTTATAATAAGTCAATGTAGCAAATCAAACATATTTTTATAATAAGTCAATGTAGCAAATCAAACACTTACATTTTTATAATAAGTCAATGTAGTAAATCAAACACTTACATTTTTATAATAAGTCAATGTAGCAAATCAAACATATTTTTATAATAAGTCAATGTAGCAAATCAAACATATTTTTATAATAAGTCAATGTAGCAAATCAAACACTTACATTTTTATAATAAGTCAATGTAGTAAATCAAACATATTTTTATAATAAGTCAATGTAGCAAATCAAACACTTACATTTTTATAATAAGTCAATGTAGCAAATCAAACACTTACATTTTTATAATAAGTCAATGTAGCAAATCAAACACTCGGATGGGGCCACAGTGTCTCCTGACCCCTCCTGTCTCAGCCTCCAGTATTTATGCTGCAGTAGTTTATGTGTCGGGGGGCTGGGGTCAGTTTGTTATATCTGGAGTACTTCTCCTGTCCTATTCGGTGTCCTTTGTGAATCTAAGTGTGCATTCTCTAATTCTCTCCTTCTCTCTTTCTCTCTCTCTGAGGACCTGAGCCCTAGGACCATGCCCCAGGACTACCTGACATGATGACTCCTTGCTGTCCCCAGTCCACCTGGCCATGCTGCTGTTCCAGTTTCAACTGACCTGAGCCCTAGGACCATGCCCCAGGACTACCTGACATGATGACTCCTTGCTGTCCCCAGTCCACCTGGCCATGCTGCTGCTCCAGTTTCAACTTCCACCTGACTGTGCTGCTGCTCCAGTTTCAACTGTTCTGCCTTATTATTATTCGACCATGCTGGTCATTTATGAACATTTGAACATCTTGGCCATGTTCTGTTATAATCTCCACCCGGCACAGCCAGAAGAGGACTGGCCACCCCACATAGCCTGGTTCCTCTCTAGGTTTCTTCCTAGGTATTGGCCTTTCTAGGGAGTTTTTCCTAGCCACCGTGCTTCTACACCTGCATTGCTTGCTGTTTGGGGTTTTAGGCTGGGTTTCTGTACAGCACTTTGAGATATCAGCTGATGTACGAAGGGCTATATAAATAAATTTGATTTGATTTGATTTGACTTACATTTTTATAATAAGTCAATGTAGCAAATCAAACTCTTACATTTTTATAATAAGTCAATGTAGTAAATCAATCATATTTTTATAATAAGTCAATGTAGTAAATCAAACATATTTTTATAATAAGTCAATGTAGTAAATCAAACATATTTTTATAATAAGTCAATGTAGCAAATCAAACTCTTACATTTTTATAATAAGTCAATGTAGTAAATCAATCATATTTTTATAATAAGTCAATGTAGCAAATCAAACATATTTTTATAATAAGTCAATGTAGCAAATCAAACTCTTACATTTTTATAATAAGTCAATGTAGTAAATCAAACATATTTTTATAATAAGTCAATGTAGTAAATCAAACTCTTACATTTTTATAATAAGTCAATGTAGTAAATCAATCATATTTTTATAATAAGTCAATGTAGCAAATCAAACATATTTTTTATAATAAGTCAATGTAGCAAATCAAACACTTACATTTTTATAATAAGTCAATGTAGTAAATCAAACACTTACATTTTTATAATAAGTCAATGTAGTAAATCAAACACTTACATTTTTATAATAAGTCAATGTAGCAAATCAAACTCTTACATTTTTTTTATTAAACAATAAACTATATTAAACCAACAATGATGTCATAAATCATTCATATTTCCCAGTACACTAGCATTTGACTATTTCCTTTTGCAATACATCTTTCAAATCAAACGTATTAGTCAAATGCGCCAAATACAAAAATGCTTACTTACAAGCCCTTTAACCCAAAATAAATAAATAATTGTAACACAAACCAAAAATGACATAACAATAAAAGAGGCTATGTACAGGGGGTACTGGTGCCGAGTCAATGTGCGGGTGTACAGGTTAGTTGAGGTCATTTGTAAAGTGACTATGCATAGATAATAAACAGTGACTAGCAGCAGTATACAAACAAACGGGTAGGGGTGTATATGTAAATGGACCGGGTGGCCAGGTATAGAAATCACACACAGTTGCCAAAGCTCAAAAGAGCAAAATGAGGTCATCAGAAAATGACTAGGTAAGATACTCAAGTGAGAGAGTGGTGGTCTTCCCTTCATCGAAGAACTCTGCAGATCAAAAAGCGTCTTTGTTTTGGCAATGATCTTAGTTTTGCCGACGAGACTTCCACTGACATGACCACCGCTTAGAGCTGCCGCTGAGATACCAGGGGAGACAGAAGTACAAACACTAATTGCTAGTTGCCTAGCAGAGGCGAAGGGCACACTTCCCTGTACTAATCGCTGATTGCCAAGGAGAGGAGAATCCCCTCCCCTCCAATACAGCCATTGACTACCAATTGCCCTGCCCCTTGATCCAGGTTGATGTGTCAACAATCATCTGCAAGTTATGAGCAGTCAGCAGTTTACACACCAAGTAAGCTACTAGGAAGACAGGCAGCACTTCAAGTAGATGGTCCTAGCAAGCAAAAAGACAGTACTAGACAACGGACGAAGACAAAAATGATACATATCACTCCTGGAGAAATTAGGAGTCCTCTAGCTATAGAATGAAGCACACTGAGATGAAGCCTGAGAAGCTGGTTATACACAATCAGAAAATTGAAGAAAACACAGAAATTGCCAATACAGCCACTGCAGGTTGAGAGCTTCAAGTATTTTGGTGTCTACATCAACAACAAACTAGAATGGTCCAAACACACCAAGACAGTCGTGAAGAGGGCACAACAAAGCCTATTCCCCCTCAGGAGACTGAAAAGATTTGGCATGGGTCCTCAGATTCTCAAAAGGTTCTTCAGCTGCAACATCGAGAGCATCTTGACTGGTTGCATCACTGCCTGGTACGGCAAATGCTCGGCCTCTGACTGCAAGGCACTACGTACGGCCCAGTACATCACTGGGGCAAAGCTGCCTGCCATCCAGGACCTCTACACCAGGCGGTGTCAGAGGAAGGCCCTGAAAATTGTCAAAGACCCCAGCCACCCGAGTCATAGACTATGCTCTCTACTACCGCATGGCAAGCGGTCCCGGAGAGCCAAGTCTAGGACAAAAAGGCGTCTCAACAGCTTTTACCCCCAAGCCATAAGACTCCTGAACAGGTAATCAAATGACTACCCGGAGTATTTGCATTGTGTGGCCCCCCAACCCCCACCCCCTGAACCCTATTTTTAAGCTGCTGCTACTCTCTGTTTATCATATATGCATAGTCACTTTAACCATATCTACATGTACATACAACTTCAATAAACCTGACTAAATACTTATCCATACCTACAGTGGTTCCTCCTTTAACAGTTGTGTCATACTGCAGCACACCTTGCAGGCTGCTGCAGCATTCTGTGGCACGTTATCTATTTGTCAGACATTTTTTTTGTTAATGCAAGTTAGTGCTAGTTTGACCACCAGAGGGCATCTTTGAGAAGCCTTTGATTGTCTTCCATATTGTCATTACCAGAGTTTTTTTTTGTTGGTAATAACATAGTATATGGAATTGCTTTTAAGAAAATTGGTTTAATTAATTAGATTAATATTATGGTGTTTCTATTCTGAGAAAAACGTAAAACGAAACCCTCAGGGTTTCCGTTAGGATGGAATGGAAAATATGGCACTGTACAATGTGGGGGTCGGGAGTAGGTATAAGACGATTGGAGGATTCTATATAGTTTGCCTTCATTAGACAACTTTCTTCCAATATTTCTGTAAATCAGCAATATTTATTCCCATAGTAATATGTTATAGATCCATAACTAAATCAACATCTGCATTTTGAAACAGTATTTTTATCATTATTTTATTAACAAAAGCATTAAGATGCTGATGAAGAAATACAGTACTCTACAGTATATGCTTTTACATTTGGATAATAAATCATTTAAAGTATGTTGAAGATATAAGCCACCTGCATTTGTTTATTAGGCTTCTGTGTAGTCTGGCAAGTAAACATAGACTACAGTACATAATATAGTACACAAGGGAAAGTACCTAATTCTTCACATAAGAGAGAGCAGGCAAATGTCTGTACTACAGAATGCAGGCACGCGAGAAACCGGGGTTCAATTTCCCGACTGGAAGGAAGGAGTAGGCTGTTCTTGTAAATAAGAATGTATTCTTAACTGATTCCATATGTGTTATTTCATAGTTGTGATGTCGTCACTATAATGCTACAATGTAGAAAATAGTACAAATAAAGAAAAATCCTGGAAGGAGTAGGTGTGTCCAAAACTGCTCTGTGTTCAAAGCTGAATTAATTTGATTAATATTATGGTGTTTCTATTCCAAGAAAAAGGGCACGCAGGAGACTGGGGTTCAATTCCCCGACAGGGAGGAAGGAGTAGGGTGTCTTTGTAAATAAGAATTTGTTCTTAACTGACTTGCCTAGTTAAATAAAGACTAACTAAGCACTAAACACTAAGAACATTTCTACTCTCTAATTCTAGTGTAACCAACTTTCAGTTGAGCGTACTTGCCTTCTCTACTTCTCCACCGGAAGTTGATGCTGTTGCTATGAAATCTCTCAACTTTCAGTTGAGCGTACTTGCTCTTTGCCTTCTCTACTTCTCCACCGGAAGTTGATGCTGTTGCTATGAAATCTCTTGCTAGCTAGTTAGCATAACAAATGACTAGTTAGACATTTTTCGACTTCGGGTGTGCTCTTCAATTCAATCTGGAGTGTGCTCTTAAATTCAGAGCGTTGTCAGATGTCGTTTTGCAAATTCAGAGCGTTTTCCTCTCGGCGAGCACACTAGGACCCTCGGGCCAGCGTTCTGACCTTACAACCGCAGTCAGGGCACCCAAGCTAACGTTGGCTAGTTACTTCCAGACACAAATGAGACCACGCTGACCATTTTACTCGCCCTAGCTGAGCTGGTTAGGCAGTTTTCATGTTAACCAGAGCGTTGGTGACTACCTGTGCTGCTGGACATTTACTGACACCTGCCATATTCAACGGGTGTTGAGAGCTTGTAAATTCATTATTCTGCGTTCTGGTACTCAGACAAGAGTACTCTGAAATCGGAGTAGATAGCCAGAGTGAATTTACAGAAGCTCCCGAATGTCCCTTGAGAAAGCATAACAACTACACCATTTAGCTAAGCTAAGAATGACGAGAACAATCAAGTCTATACTTAATCTACTGGCAAGTTTGATGTACAACTACTATGATACCGGTACATGGTGCTGTGTAATTATATGCTATGTGGTTCGTAAGGACATAACGTGTAAGGTAACTTATTTGAAAAGTCATTACATTATTACATAGAGCGCATCCTCGCGGTAGATTGCTACAATATACTCTGCGGCGTGAGCGCGCTGACTTCGGGCAAGAAGGTTGATGGTTCGAAACCTGCTCCCTGCGTGTTTCATTTGAAGTCGTGCACAATTATCAGTTTATTATTTGGTTTATATTGCACATTCATTGTCAGTTAGAGGCACAGTAGTGCATTTTGGGAGACAAAAGCAAAATCAGTGTGTACTTCCGGCGCCGACAGAGATGGCCGCCTCGCTTCGCGTTCCTAGGAAACTATGCAGTTTTTTGTTTTTTTACGTGTTATTTCTTACATTAGTACCCCAGGTCATCTTAGGTTTCATTACATACAGTCGAGAAGAACTACTGAATATAAGATCAGCGTCAACTCACCATCAGCACGACCAAGAATATGTTTTTCGCGACGCGGATCCTGTGTTCTGCCTTACAAACAGGACAACGGAGTGGATCCTATGCAGCGACCCAAAAGAACGACTCCGAAAGAGAGGGAAACGAGGCGGTCTTCTGGTCAGACTCCGGAGACGGACACACCGTGCACCACTCCCTAGCATTCTTCTTGCCAATGTCCAGTCTCTTGACAACAAGGTTGATGAAATCCGAGCAAGGGTAGCATTCCAGACGGAATTATAATTATAATCACAGCCGTATATATCCCCCCCCAAGCAGACACATCGATGGCTCTGAACGAACTTTATTTAACTCTCTGCAAACTGGAAACGACTTATCCGGAGGCTGCATTCATTGTAGCTGGGGATTTTAACAAGGCTAATCTGAAAACAAGACTCCCTAAATTTTATCAGCATATCGATTGCGCAACCAGGGGTGGAAAGACCTTGGATCATTGTTACTCTAACTTCCCCGACGCATATAAGGCCCTGCCCCGCCCCCCTTTCGGAAAAGCTGACCACGACTCCATTTTGTTGATCCCTGCCTACAGACAGAAACTAAAACAAGAGGCTCCCACGCTGAGGTCTGTCCAACGCTGGTCCGACCAAGCTGACTCCACACTCCAAGACTGCTTCCATCACGTGGACTGGGAGATGTTTCGTATTGCGTCAGATAACAACATTGACGAATACGCTGATTCGGTGTGCGAGTTCATTAGAACGTGCGTTGAAGATGTCGTTCCCATAGCAACGATTAAAACATTCCCTAACCAGAAACCATGGATTGATGGCAGCATTCGTGTGAAACTGAAAGCGCGAACCACTGCTTTTAATCAGGGCTAGGTGTCTGGTAACATGACCGAATACAAACAGTGCAGCTATTCCCTCCGCAAGGCTATCAAACAAACTAAGCGCCAGTACAGAGACAAAGTAGAATCTCAATTCAACGGCTCAGACACAAGAGGCATGTGGCAGGGTCTACAGTCAATCACGGACTACAGGAAGAAATCCAGCCCAGTCACGGACCAGGATGTCTTGCTCCCAGGCAGACTAAATAACTTTTTTGCCCGCTTTGAGGACAATACAGTGCCACTGACACGGCCTGCAACAAAAACATGCGGTCTCTCCTTCACTGCAGCCGAGGTGAGTAAGACATTTAAACGTGTTAACCCTCGCAAGGCTGCAGGCCCAGACGGCATCCCCAGCCGCGCCCTTAGAGCATGCGCAGACCAGCTGGCCGGTGTGTTTACGGACATATTCAATCAATCCCTATACCAGTCTGCTGTTCCCACATGCTTCAAGAGGGCCACCATTGTTCCTGTTCCCAAGAAAGCTATGGTAACTGAGCTAAACGACTACCGCCCCGTAGCACTCACTTCCGTCATCATGAAGTGCTTTGAGAGACTAGTCAAGGACCATATCACCTCCACCCTACCTGACACCCTAGACCCACTCCAATTTGCTTACCGCCCAAATAGGTCCCCAGACGATGCAATCTCAACCACACTGCCCTAACCCATCTGGACAAGAGGAATACCTATGTCAGAATGCTGTTCATCGACTACAGCTCGTTATTCAACACCATAGTACCCTCCAAGCTCGTCATCAAGCTCGAGACCCTGGGTCTCGACCCCGCCCTGTGCAACTGGGTACTGGACTTCCTGACGGGCCGCCCCCAGGTGGTGAGGGTAGGCAACAACATCTCCACCCCGCTGATCCTCAACACTGGGGCCCCACAAGGGTGCGTTCTGAGCCCTCTCCTGTACTCCCTGTTCACCCACGACTACGTGGCCACGCACGCCTCCAACTCAATCATCAAGTTTGCGGACGACACAACAGTGGTAGGCTTGATTACCAACAACGACGAGACGGCCTACAGGGAGGAGGTGAGGGCCCTCGGAGTGTGGTGTCAGGAAAATAACCTCACACTCAACGTCAACAAAACTAAGGAGATGATTGTGGACTTCAGGAAACAGCAGAGGGAACACCCCCCTATCCACATCGATGGAACAGTAGTGGAGAGGGTAGCAAGTTTTAAGTTCCTCGGCATACACATCACAGACAAACTGAATTGGTCCACTCACACAGACAGCATCGTGAAGAAGGCGCAGCAGCGCCTCTTCAACCTCAGGAGGCTGAAGAAATTCGGCTTGTCACCAAAAGCACTCACAAACTTCTACAGATGCACAATCGAGAGCATCCTGGCGGGCTGTATCACCGCCTGGTATGGCAACTGCACCGCCCTCAACCGTAAGGCTCTCCAGAGGGTAGTGAGGTCTGCACAACGCATCACCGGGGGCAAACTACCTGCCCTCCAGGACACCTACACCACCCGATGCTACAGGAAGGCCATAAAGATCATCAAGGACATCAACCACCCAAGCCACTGCCTGTTCACCCCGCTGTCATCCAGAAGGCGAGGTCAGTACAGGTGCATCAAAGCTGGGACCGAGAGACTGAAAAACAGCTTCTATCTCAAGGCCATCAGACTGTTAAACAGCCACCACTAACATTGAGTGGCTGCTGCCAACACACTGTCAATGACACTGACTCAACTCCAGCCACTTTAATAATGGGAATTGATGGGAAATGATGTAAATATATCACTAGCCACTTTAAACAATGCTACCTTATATAATGTTACTTACCCTACATTATTCATCTCATATGCATACGTATATACTGTACTCTATATCATCGACTGCATCCTTATGTAATACATGTATCACTAGCCACTTTAACTATGCCACTTTGTTTACATACTCATCTCATATGTTATACTGTACTCGATATCATCTACTGTATCTTGCCTATGCTGCTCTGTACCATCACTCATTCATATATCCTTATGTACATATTCTTTATCCCCTTACACTGTGTATAAGACAGTAGTTTTTTGGAATTGTTAGTTAGATTACTTGTTCGTTATTACTGCATTGTCGGAACTAGAAGCACAAGCATTTCGCTACACTCGCATTAACATCTGCTAACCATGTGTATGTGACAAATACAATTTGATTTGGTTTGATTTGATTTGGTCGTTAGGGCAAATCTGGTCTGTGATAGGATGGGGGTTTTTCACACCTAGCTCAGTTATTAGACTATTCTTTAATAAAGGTTGAATAGTCTATTGCTTAGCTGTTAGCCCCCCTCCCCAACTTGCAACAAATTGTTCTTAGTCTCATCTTGTTCCTTGTCCTCTAGCACATGTCATTCTCCACCTGAGTGGCTCGCTTGTGGGCGTGCCTGCAGGATATGGCTGCATTTTTGGTTGTGCGTCAAGAATTCTGCGTAGCAAGTTTGTATGAAGGTGTGGTTATTCACAGGAAAATTGTTACACGCTACATTTGTGTCCTTTTGTCGAAATAAACTTTTTTCTTTTCGATCAAAAACAATTGTTATGAAAGAAAAAATGAGGCTTCAAAGTAAAAAACAAATTGCAATCAAATATTTTGTAATAGAGCGCAAAACTTTATGCATTTTATTCCCCCAAAAGATTTAGAGAACAAAAATAGTATTTGAAAACAAAACTCCAATTTAATTTCGCTATCAACCACCCTCCATTTTGGCAAATGTTTGAGTGTCAGTTTGGCTACAACCAATACAGCCTTTCACAGCCTAGTGGTTAGAGCGTTGGACTAGTAACCGGAAGGTTGCAAGTTCAAACCCCCGAGCTGACAAGGTACAAATCTGTCGTTCTGCCCCTGAACAGGCAGTTAACCCACTGTTCCTAGGCCGTCATTGTAAATAAGAATTTGTTCTTAACTGACTTGCCTAGTTAAATAAAGGTAAAAAATAAAATAAAATAAAAAAACTATCATAGTGGACACCTACAAAGAAGGACTGTGTAATGATGGCATCTCAGGTAAGCAGCACTGGGTGTTCTTCAGAAAAGCAGAACTTAATATTTGGTACAGAAACCTTTTTATGCAATTACAGAGATCATATGTTTCCTGTAGTTCTTGACCAGGTTTGCACACACTGCAGCAGGGATTTTGGCCCACTCCTCCATACAGACCTTCTCCAGATCCTTCAGGTTTCGGGGCTGTCGCTGGGAAATACGGACTTTCAGCTCCCTCCAAAGTATTTCTATTGGCTTCAGGTCTGGAGACTGGCTAGGCCACCCCAGGACCTTGAGATGCTTCTTACGGAGCTACTCCTTAGTTGCCCTGGCTGTGTGTTTTGGGTCGTTGTCATGCTGGAAGACCCAGCCACGACCCATCTTCAATGCTCTTACTGAGGGAAGGAAGTTGTTGGCCAAGATCTCGCGATACATGGCCCCATCCATACTCCCCTCAATACTGTGCAGTCATCCTGTCCCCTTTGCAGAAAAGCATCCCCAAATAATGATGTTTCCACCTCCATGCTTCACGGTTGGGATGGTGTTCTTGGGTTATACTCATCCTACTTCTTCCTCCAAACACAGCAAGCTTGTTTAGACCAAAAAGCTATATTTTTGTCTTTTTTTACAGAAGCATGAAAGAACAATATATCTGTCAGGGAATGCTGTTCTGATATGTCAGATGAAGAGTTAGACCAGAAAGTCAGGGCCATTAAGGCAAGGATGCCCCATGCAGGCTTTACAATGGTCAAAGGAAGTCTCCAAGCAATTGGCCATTATGTACCAAGTCAAAGAGTTCAGGAGTCTTTGCAGCGTGTAGATCGAGGCAGGTATCATTTCCAAAATGATCCAGCTTTGTTGCATTGCTCAGCAAAAATACTCTGTTCCTGCTCCCCTGTCTCTCGTCCACATTGATACAAATCATTAATTGATAAGGTACTAAGATGTATAATGTCTCCATCAAATCTAAGAAGTGATTTAAACTTTTTTTATTCTTACTTATTTGTAGACACATTTTCAATGATGTATGAAATGGGACTTTTTCTTCATCAACTGGTAATACATAAACAATGAAGCAGGTTAATAGGTTAAACATCTCACTTTTAATTCCAATGCTTTTTCTCAAGATACAACATTGTCATCTTTGGCAATATAAATGGATTTTCAAGGAAGGTAAGTATATTATTTTCTATACATATTGCATATTTCCCTTTACCTAATGAACAAGCACAATACCAGTCTGGTGTTAAGCGTAGGCTACCTCTTGTATAGATGTTCTATCTAGACACTGCGGCCAATAACAAAGCAGCAACTGCTTTGGGATACTTTATGGATGGAGTCGGCAAGAATAGATGGCCTCCAAGGAAATATTGATATAGTAGAATGAAAAAAAGGATTACTTGTACTTTACATATTCATCCTAACCACGAATGTATTGTAACATCTTGTGAGGGGTTACTTTCTGTATTAAAACCCTTGACGTCCTCCTCATCAAACCTCGTAAGCTTTCTGTGCTGTATTGACGTATCCTGAAAATGACATCTGCTGCTTTAGATTGAACGGTCATATCTCAGTTATTGTTTTCATATCTACAAAAAATAAGCTATTTTCTTTACATTAGAGACCTGTCTCACATGCATTCATTAAAAAACCCTTAAGATGTCAGCTGCTAATTTTCAGATTTACACCACATAAACACAGCCATTTTCACTGGACTATCTGTTGCTGCCAAGTCATGATTTCCCTGGGGGTTAGCCTTGCAATAACCAAGTGGTGAGACACAGCCCTCTATATTTAAATGTTTCAGGTACACTCAGATAGGTGTCTGCGTCACATACAGTCAGTAACCACTCACAGCGGCACACACAACTTCTATAACCTCGGACCCACCTCAGTGTTCACTATTCATGGAGGACCACAGAGATTAGGTTCCTCCCACTCACAAAACATTATATTTCTCTCTGTTAGAATGGAACGCTTATGGAGAGATGTTTGTAGTGCTGTAACATACTACTACAACTTGCTGCACAGTTTGGAGGACCTACGTTGACCTGTCGAATTCTATTTTGTCGAATTCTATTTTCTACTTTTAAACTCGGACAAAACAGAGATGCTTGTTCTAGGTCCCAAGAAACAAAGAGATCTTCTGTTGATTCTGACAATTGATCTTGATGGTTGTACAGTCGTCTCAAATAAAACTGTGAAGGACCTCGGCGTTACTCTGGACCCTGATCGCTATTTTGACGAACATATCAAGACTGTTTCAAGGACAGCTTTTTTCCATCTACGTAACATTGCAAAAATTTGAAACTTTCTGTCCAAAAATTATGCAGAAAAATTAATCCATGCTTTTGTTACTTCTAGTTTAGACTACGGCAATGCTCTACTTTCCTTTCAAGGTTTTACTGCTAACCTACAAAGCATTACACAGGCTTGCTCCTACCTATCTTTCCGATTTGGTCCTGCCGTACATACCTATACGTACCCTATGGTCACAAGACGCAGGCCTCCTAATTGTCCCTAGAATTTCTAAGCAAACAGCTGGAGGCAGGGCTTTCTCCTATAAAGCTCAATTTTTATGGAATTGTCTGCCTACCCATGTGAGAGACACAGACTCGGTCTCAACCTTTAAGCCTTTACTGAGGACTCATCTCTTCAATAGGTCCTGATTGAGTGTAGTCTGGCCCAGGAGTGTGAAGGTGAACGGAAAGGCTCTGAAGCAACGAACCACCCTTGCTGTCTCTGCCTGGGTGGTTCCCCTCTCTCCACTGAGATTCTCTGCCTCTAACCCTTTTACAGGGGCTGAGTCACTGGCTTACTGGTGCTCTTTCATGCCGTCCCCTAGGAGGGGTGCGTCACTTGAGTGGGTTGAGTCACTGACGTGATCTTCCTGTCTGGGTTGGCGCCCCCCCTTGGGTTGTGCCGTGGTGGAGATCTTTGTGGGCTATACTCGGCCTTGTCTCAGGATGGTAAGTTGGTGGTTGAAGACATCGCTCTAGTGGTGTGGGGCCTGTGCTTTGGCAAAGTGGGTGGGGTTATATCCTGCCTGTTTGGCCCTGTCCGGGGGTATCGTGGGATGGGGCCACAGTGTCTCGTGACCCCTTCTGTCTCAGCCTCCAGTATATATGCTGCAGTAGTTTGTGTCGGGGGTTAGGGTCAGTCTGTAATATCGGGAGTATTTGTCCTGTCTTATCTGGTGTCCTGTGTGAATTTAGGTATTTTCTCTCTCTCTCTCTCTCTCTCTCTCTCTCTCTCTCTCTCTCTCTCTCTCTCTCTCTCTCTCTCTCTCTCTCTCTCTCTCTCTCTCTCTCTCTCTCTCTCTCTCTCTCTCTCTCTCTCTCTCTCTCTCTCTCTCTCTCTCTCTCTCTCTCTCTCTCTCTCTCTCTCTCTCTCTCTCTCTCTCTCTCTCTCATATTCATATATATATATATATATATATATATATATATATATATATAATCTCTGTATCTCTCTGAAGACCTGAGCCCTAGGACCATGCCTCAGGATTTTCCTGAGCCCTAGGACCATGCCTCAGGATTTTCTGGCCTGATCACTCCTTGCTGTCCCCAGTCCACCTGGCAATGCTGCTGCTCCAGTTTCAACTGTTCTGCCTGAGGCTATGGAACCCTGACCTGTTCACCGAACATGCTTCCTGTCCCAGACCTGCTGTTTTCAACTCTCTAGATGCAGAGGTCGACCGATTAATCGACCGATTTTGGACACCGATTAACTAGGCAAGTCTGTTAAGGACACATTCTTATTTTCAATGACGGCCTAGGAACAGTGGGTTAACTGCCTTGTTCAGGGGCAGAACAACAGATTTTTACCTTGTCATTTAATTTTTTTGCAACCTTCCGGTTATTAGACCGACGCTCTAACCACCTGCCTTACATTGCAGATGCTCTAACCACCTGCCTTACATTGCACTCCACGAGGAGCCTGCGTGGCAGGCTGACTACCTGTTATGCGAGGGCAGCAAGAAGCCAAGGTAAGTTGCTAGCTAGCATTAAACTTATCTTATAAAAAACAATCTTATCATAATCACTAGTTAACTACACATGGTTGATATTACTAGATATTATCTAGCGTGTCTGCGTTGCATATAATCGATGCGGTGCCTGTTAATTTCTCATCGAATCACAGCCTACCTACTCCTACTTTAACAAACGCATTTGCGAAAAAAAGCACTGTCGTTGCACCAATGTACCTAACCATAAACATCAATACCTTTCTATAAAATCAATACACAACTATATATTTTGAAACCTGCATATTTAGTTCATATTGCCTGCTAACATGAATTTCTTATAACTAGGGAAATTGTGTAATTTCTCTTGCGTTCCGTGCAAGCAGTCAGGGTATATGCAGCACTTTGGGCAGCCTGGGTCATTGTGAACTGTGTGATGTCCATTTATTCCTAACAAAGGCCGTAATTAATTTGCCAGAATTGTACATAATTATGACATAGCATTGAAGGTTGTGCAATGTAAGCAATATTTAGACTTAGGGATGCCACCCGTTAGATAAAATATGAAACGATTCAGTATTTCACTGAAAGAATAAACGTTTGGTTTTCGAAATGATAGTTTCCGTATTCGTATTTCTGTGTGTTGTTATGTTATACTTAAGTCTATGATTTGATATTTGATAGAACAGTCTGACTGAGCTATGGTAGGCAGCAGGCTCATAAGCATTCATTCAAACAGCACTTTCATGCGTTTGCCAGCAGCCCTAATTCTTCAAGCATTGCGCTGTTTATGACTTCAAGCCTATCAACTCCCGAGATTAGGCTGGTGTAACCGATGTGAAATTGCTAGCTAGTTAGCGGGGTGCACGCTAATAGTGTTTCAAACGTCACTCGCTCTGAGACTTGGAGTGGTTGTTCCCCTTGCTCTGCATGGGTAATGCTGCTTCGAGGGTGGCTGTTGTCGTTGTGTTCCTGGTTCGAGCCCAGGTAGGAGCGAGGAGAGGGACGGAAGCTCTACTGTTACACTGGCAATACTAAAGTGCCTATAAGAATAGTCAAACTTATATGAAATACACATGGTTTTGAGAGAAATAGTCCTATAATTCCTATAATAACTACAACCTAAAACCTCTTACCTGGGAATATTGAAGTCTCATGTAAAAAGGAACCACCAGCTTTCATATGTTCTCATGTTCTGAGCAAGGAACTGAAACATTAGCTTTTTTACATGGCACATATTGCACTTTTACTTTCTTCTTCAACACTTTGTTTTTGCATTATTTAATCCAAATTGAACATGTTTCATTATTTATTTGAGGCTAAATTGATATTATTGATGTATTATATTAAGTTAAAATAAGTGTTCATTCAGTATTGCTGTAATTGTCATTATTACAAATAAATAAATAAAAAATTGTCAGATTAATCGGTATCGGCTTTTTTTGGTCCTCCAATAATCGGTGTCGGTATCTGCGTTGAAAAATCATAATCGGTCGACCTCTAATTTGAACATCTTGGTCATGTTCTGTTATAATCTCCAACCGGCACAGCCAGAAGAGGACTGGCCACACCTCATAGCCTGGTTCCTCTCTAGGTTTCTTCCTAGGTTCTGGCCTTTCTAGGGAGTTTTTCCTAGCCACTGTGCTTCTACACCTGCATTGCTTGCTGTTTGGGGTTTCAGGCTGGGTTTCTGTACAGCACTTTGAGATATCAGCTGATGTAAGAAGGGCTATATAAATACATTTGATTTATCCACCTCTTCTGTGTGGGATATGTTTTCCTACCTCGTCTGCGGGCAGATCTGCAGCATTTCACAGAGAGTTGGAACAATCACCCTTTAAGTACAGAGGCGAACATGACACCTCACCAGCTGTGGCATATCGGAATGCTCCAAACACCCATGTCTGAGCCAGACTATGCAGAGGTATGTGTCTGTGATATGTGAATGGCTTGACAGATTTTCCTTTAAATGTATCGTCACTAATACAGATTTGTTTCTTTTGAGCATTCCAGATTCAGCAGGTGGAGGACCTGCTTTATCAGGAGGCTAATCTGGAAACACTGACAATGGGGTCATTGTTCCTGACATCCCATGCCCCCTGTCTACTGAGAATCTTGCTGTGCTGCAACGTCAAGTGAACCCTACCACTGACTCCTCATCTTATTATTAAAGAGATGTTTTACATTGAAACACAGATATAGATGTAGTAGTCCCAGAGTTAATGATCCAAGGTCAGTTTTGCATTTCACTTCCTGATGATTATGATGACTGACCGTGTTAGAATAAAAAAAGCAAAGCTTAATCATGCTCTCTCTACCCACCTGTCTCTCGTCTGCAGGTATGTTTTGATGTGAGAGAGGAAGCCAGTCCCGTCATCGCCACCTCACCCGCTCTTAAGATAACCTTCGGGCCAACTGGGAGCCCAAGGCTGGTTAGGCGACACCGTTAGAGACACAATGTAATTGTGATGAACTGAGAGAACATTAGCAGCACTGTAAATTCATGAATCATACGCTGTCTTCCCCGCTCCTCTGTTTAACCTCTTTCCCTTTCTGTCTTCTACACCTCTCTCCCCACCTCGTCTTTCTTCCTCCTTTTATAATGCGCAACATATGTGCGTTGAAGTACAGATTGAACATGTATTGATAATATATTATCGTAATTATAATGCATGTATTATGTATTCATAACACCTGGATCATCTACTTTCAATAAAGAGTTAAACATTCTCCACTGGTTGAAATTAAGTCTCTCATTGAAATATTCTCAGATATCCTTAATATCCTTAATCTGAGTATCCTCTGATTAATGCAGATGAAGGGAGTTAGATATGCTTGTTTCTAATCTATTGCATAGTTACAATGTGTAATCATTGTGACTAAGTAACTATGCGACGAGACAGCCTACAGGGAGGAGGTGAGGGCACTCGGAATGTGGTGTCAGGAAAATAACTTCTCACTCAATGTCAACCAAACAAAGGAGATTATCGTGGACTTCAGGAAACAGCAGAGGGAGCACTACCGTATCCACATAGAATGGAAAGTAGTGGAGAAGGTGGAAAGTTTTAAGTTCCTCGGTGTACACATCACAGACAAACTGAAATGGTCCACCCACACAGACAGTGTGGTGAAGAAGGCGCACCTCAGGAGGCTGAAGTAATTTGGCCTGTCACCTAAAACTCTGACAAACTTTTACAGATGCACAATTGAGAGCATCCTGTCGGGTTGTATCACCGCCTGGTACGTCAACTGCACCACCCTCAACCGCAAAACTCTCCAGAGGGTGGTGTGGTCAACACAACTCACCCACCGGGGGCAAACTACCTGCCCTCCAGGACACCTACAGCACCCGATGTCACAGGAATGCCAAAACGATCATCAAGGACAACAACCACCCGAGCCACTGCCTGTTCACCATGCAGAAGGCGAGGTCAGTACAGGAGCATCAAAGCTGGGACCGAGAGCTTACAGCTTATCACGGTCATCAGACTGCTAAACAGCCACCACTAACTCATAGAGGCTGCTGCCTACATAGAGACTCATTAGTCACTTAAAAAAACGCCACTTTAATATAGTTTACATGTCTTACATTACGCATCTCATATGCATATACGGTGTCTTATACCATCTATTGCACCTTGCCGCTCATCCATCGCTCATCCATATATTCATATATTCTTATTCCATCTCTTTGGATTTGAGTGTATTAGGAGGTTGTTGTGGAATTGTTAGATTATTGTTAGATATTACTGCACTGTCGGAAATAGAAGCACAAGCATTTCGCTACACTCTCATTAACATCTGCTAATGAGACATGGCCACTAAAACACATGGCCACTAAATGGCCACTTAAACACATGCTTGCATTCATGTCCAACTTGGTCAGCTGTCATGTCCAATCAAAACCCTCCGTATATCCTAAGACAAGCAGTCTAGGCCAATCACAACGTAGAGTGTATCCTCTGCATTTTGGTTTATAATTGTCACCATAATAAAGGAACACCACCTCTAATAAGCAGCCATCAAATCGTATCAGTGCCCTCAGAATCTGGCCTGACCCCTTTTACCTCACACGACCCCTAATGACCTCACGTGACCACAGAGGAAGTCACTACTTCCTGTGCCCAGGGGCGCCATGGGGGGGGGGGGGGGGGGGCAGACCAGAGAGGATAGTTGGCAAATAAGGACGTGGAAGTTGGATGTTGTCCCCGATCCGTCCAGATTACCTCAGGATCATCTAATGAAGTGTGTGTGTGTCACTCCTGGAGGTCAACCCAGTGACAGCTGACGCTTTAACCCGGAAAACAACTCAGAACTGGACGCATCACTTCACCATTTTCGGCTTTTCAAAAGACAGATTGTTCCGTGACAGTCCGTTGATTCACAGCAGACACACACAGTCACCCTAAGTGAAGCCAGTCAGAAAAGCCTAAATCCACACAATCACCTTTTGTTCTTTGTTAGAGAGGGGGAGAGGAAAAAACTGTGTTGCAACACGACGGGGGTTTCGAACCCTATATGTAAAGACTCATGGGAGATTACAGGGACGCTGCCTGTCGTTCGGCCTGAACAAGACCCCAGCTGTTTGACAGGAAGTCACCTTTGACACGGCCGGGTGAGCACCATCCAGCGGGCTGGAAGTCCCTTGGAGGAGGAAAGTAAAAACTGACACTGAAAGTGTATGGGCAGCAAGAAAGCACCCTGTGTCCTCTGAGTGTGGTTTGTGTGTGATAGAGAGAGTGTGTGTGTATGTGTGGCGGGGGGGGTGCACAGTGTGGTCGCTGGCCAAAATAATTCCGGTGAGACATTTTCAGTGAAGTCACACAGAGAGAGGAATCATGAGTTTGCAACGAGGTGTTTAATACTTTTTGGAGTACTTTGAATTCTGTTTTTATCGGGCAGAAGAAGAAGGGAGATCAAACACCTGAAGAAGAAGGGAGATCAAACACCTGAAGAAGAAGGGAGATCAAACAACACACCTGAGAGAGAGGGAAAGAAATTGAGAAACTGTGTGATATTTTTGTTGTCCATAATATGTCAAGAACGTTTCAAGAACATTTCCAGCACAAAAGCCATTTGACAGAAAACCAGGACAAATGTCATAAACAACCTTTGAAGGGCATTTCTGACAGCGATTGAGAGACCGCAAGCACACAGCTGAATCAAATTACGCCTTCTTCTGACACTTATGCCTTTGATACAAACTTCAGATTCCCCCTACGCGAAGGCAGAGAGAGAGAAAGAGAGACAGGGAGAGACGGAGAGAGAGAGGGCAGAAAGAGAGAGGGCAAGAAAGAGGGGCAGAGAGAGAGGGCAGAAAGAGAGAGAACGAGAGAGAACAAGTGAGGAGACAGAGAAAAGAGAGGGCAGAGAAAAGAGAGGAAGAGAGAGTAAGGGAGAAAGACAGATGTTGCATAAGAATAAGGGCATGAAACAGACAGACACACAGAGGGAGAAGAGAGAGAATGAAATACACAGAGAGAAAGGGAGAGAGAGAGCACAACCTTGCCATGCCAAAAGACGAACACTATACAGTAAGTCATTAGCATTGCAGATGCTAGCGATAGGAAGACTGAATAATAGCTCTCATGCATCCCAGGCTGAATCGCTCAATCCCAGCATTGTCCATTGAGTACGTGTGGGAATCTGAGAGAACTCCGAAAGCTCCCATTCCGGCGTTAATGGAATTTTGCTGTGAATGTGTGTGGGATTCAAGGCTTTTCCTCTTATCACAGCAAAATGTCAGCTCGAGGAAGTAGCGGTGTGGAAAGAGAAGAAAGCATAGTGGGAATACTTCTCAGGCTATGTCAGAGGCATACTTTACATTCATCTGGCAAAGGATTTCACATGATGGGCCATTTACATGCATTTATTTTCAGCTGGCAAGTGTTTAGCTGTTATATAGCTTACCATGCACAGACATGCACAGACATGCACAGACATGCACAGACATGCACAGACATGCACAGACATGCACAGACATGCGCACACAGTCATGCATAGCAACTCGGGAAGTTAGTTTTATTGCAAACACACAGACAGATGCATGTGAAGACTGGTTTACTAACTGACTCACAAACACAAAGACATATATTTATGAAGTTGAGATGTTATTTCATTCATTACCAGGGATGTAGTAGTACCCCTTTAAAATAATCTATGAATTGATGGACTCGTGACTCAACCATTGGCAACTCAGACTTATACTCGACTCGTACATGAGCCACAGGGACTTGTGACTCGACTCTGACTCGAGAACATGGGCCTTGGGACTCAACCTCCAGGTTTAGTGTCTCGACTACAACACTGGCTACCATTTATTCAACATACCTTGTTGTCATTGGTGAACTGACATATCACAGATTACGGTTGACATAAAGCTATAGCTACAGGGTATAGATCAAGAACTGATTCATTAACATAGGCCTACTAATCTTAAACGTAAACACTGACCGCCAGTTGAGATGACGGGAGGCGATTAACACTTATTTTGCGTAAAAGGTGATAAATGCTACTGAAATCCCCCAAAAAGTGTTTAAATGGCACATACAGTTGAAGTCAGAAGTTTACATACACCTGGTTTAGCCATGTACATTTAAAGTCAGTTTTTCACAATTCCTGACATTTAATCCGAGTACAAATTCCCTGTCTTGGGTCAGTTAGGATCACCACTTTATTTAAAAAATTTGAAATGTCAGAATAATTGTAACGGTTTTCTTCGGCCCCCGCCTCTGACGTGTCCGCCTCCACTATGAACGCTAAAGAGGGGTCCGGAAGCGCACCGGTTCTCTCTTCAGCAGTGAGGAAATGGGATCAGCCACCTGACCAAAACCCCGGATAAACCTCCGGTAGTAATTGGTAAACCCTAAAAACTGCTGCACTTCTTTCACCGTGGTCGGAGTCGGACAATTACACACGGCTGTAACGCGGTCATCCTCCATCACCACCCCGGGGTGGAAATACGATAACCCAGGAAGGAAACGGCCTGTTTGAAGAACTCACATTTCTCCGCCTTGCAATACAGGTCATGCTTCAGCAGTCGCCCAAGTACATTACGCACCAGAGACACATGCGACACGCGTGTGGCAGAATAGATCAAGATGTCATCGATGTACACTACCACTCCCTGCCCGAGCAGGTCTCAGAGAATCTCATCTACGAAGGATTGGAAGAGGCTGGAGCATTCTTCAACGGCCCGTCGTATGAGGTTCCGGTCTGTAGACTGTTGCCGGACGCTCTGGACTGGGTACTGTTGCCGGACGCTCTGGACTGGGTACTGTTGCCGGATGCTCTGGACTGGGTACTGTTGCCGGACGCTCTGGACTGGGTACTGTTGCCGGACGCTCTGGACTGGGTACTGTTGCCGGACTCTCTGGACTGGGTACTGTAGCCGGACGCTCTGGACTGGGTACTGTTGCCGGACGCTCTGGACTGGGTACTGTAGCCGGACGCTCTGGACTGGGTACTGTATCCGGACGCTCTGGACTGGGTACTGTTGCCGGAGGCTCTGGTCTGGCGAGGCGCACTGTAGGCCTGGTGCGTGGTGCCGGCACTGGTGGTACTGGGCCGAGGACACGCACCTCAGTGCGAGTGCGGGGAGGAGGAACAGGACGTACTGGACTGCCGAGGCGCACTATAGGCTTGGTGCGTGGTGCCGGCACTGGTGGTACCGGGCTGGGGACACGTACCTCAGGGCGAGTGTGAGGAACAGGGCATACAGGGCTCTGGAGAAGCACAGGAAGTGCAAAAACACATACATCACCCATGTCACACCTTGACCTAACCAAAACAACAAAGAAAACAAAGAATACTCAGGTCAAACCACAATCTCTCTCTCTCTCTCTCTTTCCTCTCACCCCCCAACCATCATTACCCATCTCTGTCTGTCCAGCTTCCAGTCTGTCTTTTCCCTTTGAAGTGTGGGTCACCATTGCCTCGTTTCCTAACTACCATGTCCAGTGCTGTGACAGACGACCAAGTGACCTGGTCTCTCACAGAGCCACGTGATCAATAACTACAACAGTCTGATCTGATCTTGCCCCTCCCCGACTCAGCGGGGGGTTTTGTGTGTGTCCAACTGGAGTGGGTTCTCTGAGAAGCAGAGGATCAATACATGGGCATTCCTGATGATTAGCATTAAACATGTCTATTGATTATTAGGACCTATAGATTATCTGTTCACATCACTGGCTGTTTAAACACATTTTAATCTATGACCCTATAGACACAACATTAACATATGTGTCTAAACTTTAATATAACAGAGGTTTTTATTTTCTACTTTTAAATGAGGCTCAAGTCCAACCCCAAAGTATGGAAACTGTTATCTAACTGAGAGCTTTTTACTTTCTACCCTGGTCAACTCTTCAGACATAATGACAGGGACTCCACTTTGAATTGTTACGTAAGAGGAATATGTAACTAGGGTATTTGGACATGTATTTTTCCACATTTTGTTATGTTACAGACTTATTCTGAAATGGATGAAATTACGTGTTTTCCTCATCAATCTACACACAATACGCCATAATGACAATTGAAAACCGGTTTTATATATTTTTACAAAAACCTTATTTAGATAAGTTTTCAGACTCTTTACTATGAGACTCGAAATTCAGCTCAGGTGCACCCTGTTTCCATTGATCATCCTTCAGATGTTTCCACATCTTGATTGGAGTCCACCTGTGGTAAATGAAAATGATTAGACATGTTTTGGAGAGGCCCACACCTGTCTATATATGGTCCCACAGTTGACAGTGCATGTCAGAGCAAAAACCAAGCCATGAGGTCGAAGGAATTATCCTTCAAGCTCCGACACAGGATTGTGTCGAGGCACAGATCTGGGGAAGGGTATCAAAACATTTCTGCAAGTATTGAAAGTTCCCAAGAACACCAACCTGAGCAATCAGGGGAGAAAGACTTTGGTCAGGGAGGTGACCAAGAACCCGATGGTCACTCTAACAGAGCTCCAGAGCTCCTCTGTGAAGATGGGGATGTTTTTTAGTGCCAGGGACTGAGAGACTAATCAGGATCGAGGGAAAGCATAGTACAGAGATATCCTTGATGAAAACCTGCTCCAGAGCGCCCAGGACATCAGACTTGTAGCGTCATATACCAAGATGACTCGGGGCAGTAATCAGTGCCAAAGCTGCTTCAACAAAGTACTGAGTAAAGGGTCTGAATACTTATGTAAATGTCATTATTATGTGACGCCTCTAGCACTGAGATGCAGTGCCTTAGAGCGCTGTGCCACTCAGGAGCCCCCACTTCATAGGTCCTTATATCTACCCATAAACATCTAAATACATCCATAGAACACTATGACCAAGGCTGGATGAATATATATAATAATAATAATATATAGCTATAATAAGTGTTTTTATTTTTAAAAATGACTGATGTTTTACATTGGCTGCGGGAAACAAAAATGATTTAGCCTTCATTTATGCTTTATATGTTTTTATAAGGTAGCAGACTTGACCTTGTTGGGCAACTGTTAGTGACATAGACACATTTTCATAGGCAAAGCCATTGTACGTCAACTTCCCCTCGGTTTTTTCTACCTTGAATGCAATCAGGCCTACTTACAATCTTTCTTCTAATGACCTGCTTATTTGCAAAGTGTCCCACCCAGCATGTCACTTTTGGAATAGGGTTTTTAATTGTTGTGCTCTGTAGTTATGCTCATATGTTACATAATCAATGAGTGTGTGTCATAGCTACAGGCTTAGCCCATGTGTTATAATGGTTTCTATTTTGCAATGTTAATTATTATTATTACAAACTATAAAACTAACAAAAATCTATTGCTATGATAAAATACTCTTTGTTTAATGGTTGTAGCATCATATTTTACGGTGAATCTTAAGGCCTCCGTCACCCGACCTGCTATCACGCTACGTTTGCTTGGGCCACAAGAAACTATAACACACCAAAATAAATAGCATGTCATCCTGTGTGGGCAAAACACAAATGACTGTTTAACACACTAATTACTGTTTACCACTTTTCTGGGAGCTGGGGGAGCTGGAGCTTTCATCCTGAGTCGTTTGTATTTAGATTCAGCTTAAGCCTTATTATAAGACATTATAAAGGGTCATATATTTATAACAACTTATTAAGCATGACACCTGTAGTCTTTAATAACTAGGCTACATTACATATCAGAAAACGATTTCTTATTTTTCATATACCATTTATTCATCCATATCCCAGTGGGAGAGAAATCATGATGATACTTTAAAGAACGGAAGTGTTTAAATGAACATTACATTACTATTAGATAGTCTTCTTGATTAGCTACATTAGGTTATGGCCTCTTTGCCTCGGATGACTAGGTGTTTCATTAATGGCCCCAAGGTATCATCCTTGGCAGTCTAAACAAAATAGTGTTTGTTTGCATGACATTGTTTCTGTCCAATCCCACGTAGTCCTAGCTATAAAAGCACAACCCTACCTCCCATCAGAATCAAAACAGCAGGAGACACGCCAGCAAAGGAAACATTGTAGTATCCCAGTCAAGGTATGAATACAGCAAGGAACGCAAAAATGCATCTTCTCAACTTTTTGATTTTGGCCATTATGGTCACCAGCATCAGTCAGTTATGATTCAGTGACTGTGGTTCTCAAATTAGAGCCCCAGAATACACTGACATCTATGTACAGTGCCTTCAGAAAGTATTCACACCCCTTTTTCCACATTTTGTTGTGTTACAAAGTGGGATTAAAATGGATTGAATTCTCATTTTTTTTCAAAGATCTACACAAAATAATCTGATGTCAAAGTGGAAGAACAATTCTAATATTTGTTAAAAAATACATTTAATAACACTAACGCTATTCAATAAAGATATGAACATGTATAATTGTTTGTGTGTTATTAGTTTAAGCAGACTGTGTTTGTCTATTGTTGTGACTTAGATGAAGATAAGATCACATTTTATGACCAATTTATGCAGAAATCCAGGTAATTCCGAAGGATTTACATACATTTTCTTGCCACTGTGTCTTGATTAGATAAGTATTAAACCCCCTGAGACAAAACATGTTATAATCACCTTCGGCGGTTGACATCTAGTGGAAGCCTTAGACAGTGCAACTTGACCCCATAGACACTGTGTATTCGGTAGGCCAAGCTTTGAAAAACTACCAACCTCAGATTTCCCACTTCCTGGTTGGATTTTTTTCAGTTTTTCACCTGCCATATGAGTTCTGTTATACTCACAGACATCATCAAACAGTTTTAGAAACTTCAGAGTGTTGTCCATCCAATACTAATAATTATAATCATATATTAGCATCTAGGACAGAGTAGGAGGCAGTTCACTCTGGGCAGTTCACTCTGAAAATGCTGCCCCCTATCCCAAAAAGGTTAGCTCTGTCAAATTTGTTGTTGATCATTGCCTGTGCTTATCTCCATTCCATTTATTTTTTTGATCCTGAAAAGCTCCCTAGTCCTTAATAATTACAGGCATACCCATAACATGATGCAGCCACCACTATGCTTGAAAATGTGGAGAGGTACTCAGTATTGGATTTGTGTTGTATTGGATTTGCCTCAAACATAACACTTTGTATTCAGGACAACAAGTTCATTGTTTTTCTATTTTTGTTCAGTATTACTTTAGTGCCTTGTTGCAAACAGGATGGATATTTTTGAATATTTTTTTCTGTCAATTACGTTCGTGTTGTGGAGTAACTACAATGTCGTTGATCCATCTTCAGTTCTCTCCTACCACAGCCATTAAACTCTAACTGTTTTAAAGTCAACATTGCCCTCATGGTGAAATCCCTGAGCGGTTTTCTTCTTCTTCGGCAACTGAGTTAGGAAGGATGACTAGATCTTTGTAGTAACTGGGTGTATTGATACACCATTCAGAGTGTAATTAATAACTTCACCATGCTCAAAGGGGATATTTGTTGTCTGCTTTTAAATGTTTTTCCCATCTACAAATAGATGCCCTTCTTTGTGAGGGGTTGAGAATCCTCCCTGGAATTTGTTGTTGAATCTGTGTTTAAAATCCACTGCTCAACTGAGGGACCTTGCAGATACAGTGTGTTTGGAAAGTATTCAGACCCCTTGACTTTTTACACATGTTGTTACTTTACAGCCTTATTCTAAAATGGATTCAATTGTTTTCTTTCCCCTCATCAATCCACACAATAACACATAATGACGACGCAAAAAACAGATTTTTTGACATTTTTGCAAATGTATACAAAACAATAATAACTATATCACATTAACATACGTATTCACACCCGTTACTCAGTATTTTGTTGAAGCAACTTATTATGTGAATTGTTAAGCACATTTTTACTCCTGAACTTATTTATGCTTCCCAATTACAAAGGGGTTGGATACTTATTGACTCAAGAAATGTCTGCTTTTTCAAATAAACTTTTTAATAACTTCTAGAAAACATTCTAGAAAGATCATTCCACCTTGACATTATGGAGTATTGTGATGTTTTTGTTTTGCTTTTGTTGAATCTATTTTAAATTCAGGAGGTAACAAATAATCAAAGCTTGATGAACAGTTTGTTATTTGAATCAGCTGTGTAATCCTGACCTGCCAGTACCGTTTGCTCCTGGACCGATGCTACGCCAAAATGTTTCCCCTACCCACTGACTCCACGTTCATCAACCATCCCTTACTCTATGGATCACATGACCACCATACACGAGTAAGGAGAGAGCCAGCACACCCACGTCTCCTTTACGACCTTCTGCTTCATGGAGCAGCAGAATGAGAGTATGTCCACCTACTTCCTCCACTGAATCACCCATCTCAAATCACCCATCTCCCATCTCTGCGAGAGGGGGCAGCTGCAGTACGTTTATGCAATGCAACAACCGGAGGAGAAGGAGCGTCTTTTCCACTACCCAAGACAGAGTGACCAACTACAAGACCATCAACTCACCTCCCATCACCACCAGAGCAGAGACCATCTCATCATCAAAAGAACAGTGGATTTGTGACCACTTTGAATACATTATGGGGCTCGAAGTGGGTGTCATTGGCTTCGCTTGCATCACCATCACCGAGAGTGAGATCTTTGAGACACATCAGTAGATATGTCAGACATAGCAATTATTGCACTATTAAACAAGGAAATGTAATGTAATGTAGCAGAGAAATAGTAGTATACGTTTAAGATAGGATAACAAGAATGCTTCAACAATTATTGTGTGTAGGCCTACAAGCTATACATAAGACAAGCATGGAAAGTGTTTAAATGCTGTATATGACTGTAATTTGCTTTGGATGAAAGTGTCTGCTAAATGGAATATGTTATTATGTTATAATGTTTTAGTGTTCTACTATGAAAAATAACAATAATAATAATCTATTAGCAATTTACACACAGTACCCTATAATGAAAAAGCGAAAACAGGTTTTTCGAAATGTATTTATAAAAAGTATTTAGACCCTTTGTTATGAGACTCGAAATGGAGCTCAGGTGTATCCGTTTTCCATTGATAATCCATGAGATGTTTCTACAACTTGAGTGGAGTCCACACTTGGTCATTTAAATTGATCTGACATGATTTGGAAAGGCACACATCTGTCTATTTAAGGTCACACAGTTGACAGTGCATGTCTGAACAAAAACTTGAGGTCGAAGGGATTGAATGTAGAGCTCCGAGGCAGGATTGTGTCTAGGCACAGATCTTGGGAAGGATACCAAAACATTTCTGCAGCATTGAAGGTTCCCAAGAAAACAGTGGCCTCAATCATTCTTAAAAGGAACCACCAATACTCTTCCTAGAGCTGGTCGCCCGGACAAACAATCGAGAGAGAAGGGCCTTCATCAGCAAAGTGACCAAGAACCCGATGGTCACTGTGACAGAGCTCTAGAGTTCCTCTGTGGAGATGGGAGAACATTCCAGAAGGACACCCATCCCTGCAGCACTCCCTCACCAACATGTTCTTTATGGTAGAGTGGCCAGATGGAAGCCACTCCTCAGTAAAAGGCACATGACAGCCTGCTTGGAGTTTGCCAAAAGGCACCAAAATACTCTCAGACCATGTGAAACAAGATTCTATGGCCTGGTGAAACCAAGATTCATCTCTTTTGCCTGAATGCAAAGCATCTAGAAAAAACCTGGCACCATCCCTACGGTGAAGATTGGTGGTGGGAGCATCATGCTGTGGGGGTGTGTTTGAGTGGCAGGGACTGGGAGACTAGTCAGGTTTGAGGAAAAGATGAATGTGTCAAAGTACAGAGAGATCCTTGATGAAAACATGCTTCAGAGCACTCAGGACTTCAGACTGGGGCAAAGGTTCACCTTCCAACAGGGCAACAACCCTAAGCACACTGGCAAGACAACGCAGTAGTGGCTTTGGGACAGGTCTCTGAATGTCCTTGAGTGGCCCAGCCAGAGCCCGGACTTGAACCAGGTCAAACATCTATGGAGAGGCCGGAGAATAGCTGTGCAGCAACACTCCCATTTATCCTGACAGAGTTAGAGAGGATCTGCAGAGTGAAATGGGAGAAACTCCCCAAATACAGGTGTAGTGTCATACCCAAGAACACTCGAGGCAGTAATTGCTGCCAAAGGTGCTTCAACAAAGTACTGAGTAATGGGTCTGAATGCAAATGTAATTGTGATACTTCTGTTTTATTTTTAGTATTTTAGTAAACCATAAAAAATTTTTTTTTTTAAATGCTTGGTCATTATGGGGTATTATGTGTAGTATTTAAAAAAAATCAATTTAGTGTACATAGTGTACATAAACTTAGGTTAGAGTCATTAAAACTCATTTTCAACCACTCCACACGTTTCTTGTTAACAAACTATAGTTTTGGCAAGTCTGTTAGGACATCTACTTTGTGCATGACACAAGTAATTCTTCCAACAATTGTTTACAGACAGATTGTTTCACTTATAATTCACTGTATCACAATTCCAGTGGGTCAGAAATGTACCACGTTCATCTGTACAAACAATAGTACGCAAGTATAACACCATGGGACCATGCAGCCGTCATACCGCTCAGGAAGGAGACGTGTTCTGTATCCTAGAGATGAACGTACTTTGGTGTGAAAAGTGCAACTCAATCCCAGAACAACAGCAAAGGACCTTGTGAAGATGCAGGAGGAAACAGGCACAACAGTATCTATATCCACAGTAAAACGAGTCCTTTATCGACATAACCTGAAAAGCCGCTCAAGCCACTGCTCCAAAACTGCCATAAAAAAGCCAGACTACGGTTTGCAACTGCACATGGGGATTAAGATCGTACTTTTTGGAGAAATGCCCTCTGGTCTGATGAAACAAAAATAGAACCGTTTGGCCATAATGACCATCGTTATGTTTGGAGGAAAAAGTGGGAGGCTTGCAAGCCGAAGAACCTCATCCCAATCGTGAAGCACGGGGGTGGCAGCATCATGTTGTGGGGATGCTTTGCTGCAGGAGGGTCTGGTGCATTTCACAAAATAGATGGGATCATGAGGATGGAAAATTATGTGGATATATTAAAGCAACATCTCAAGACATCAGCCAGGAAGTTAAAGCTTGGTTGCAAATGGGTCTTCCAAATGGACAATGACCCCAAGCATATTTCCAAATTTGTGGCAAAATAGCTTAAGGAAAACAAAGTCAAGGTATTGGAGTGGCCATCACAAAGCCCTGACCTCAATCCCATAGAAAATTTGTGGGCAGAACTGAAAAAGCATGAAAAAAGCAAGGATGCCTACAAACCTGACTCAGTTACACCAGCTCAATCAGAAGGAATGGGCCAAAATTCACCCAATTTATTGTGGGAAGCTTGTGGAAGGCTACCTGAAGTGTTTAACCCACGTTAAACAATTTAAAAGGCAATGCTACCAAATACTAACTGAGTGTATGTAAACTTCAGACCAACTGGGAATGTGATGAAAGAAATAAAAGCTGAAATAAATAATTCTCTCTACTATTATTCTGACATTTTACATTCTTAAAATAAAGTGGTGATCCTAACTGACCTAAAACAGGGACTTTTTTCTTGGATTAAGTGTCAGAAATGTCTAATAACTGAGATTAAATGTATTTGGCTAAGGTCTATGTAAACTTCCGACTTCAACTGTTTCTGCGTTGTTTGTAATAATTTTTTTACTATTTTTGTACATAATCTTGCAGCTACCGTCTCTCATGAATGAAAATAACTTCTAGACATCAGGCCTGCGATTACTCACCACGGACTAGCAGAATCCTTTTTCTTCTTTCACAACTCTGACGAGCCCAAGGTGGAGGATATACGGCTCCCTTGGGAACATTCCCCGACCCCCGTGATCTGCATGAAGAGGAGGTGGAGAAAGAAAGGTCGGAGGGCAGGCTGCATTCTGAGGAGTATGAGGCGATCGAATAAACAACCACTCCCCCAACATGCAATCTTTGGACAATAAAATTGATGAGTTATTGGTATTGGGAAGATTAAACCACCAATGGGACATTAAAAACTGTAACATCTTATGCTTCACAGAGTCGTGGCTGAACGACGACACTATCAACATACAGCTGGATGGTTATACGATGTACCGGCAGGATAGAACAGTGGCGTCTGGTAAGACAAGGGGTCGGCAGTCTATGTATTTTTGTAACAACAGCTGGTGCACGATATCTAAAGAAGTCTCTAGCCAATGCTCGAATGAAATGTTGCAGACCACATTACCTACCGACAGAGTTTTTGTCTACATTCTTTGTAGCTGTTTACATAACATCACAGTCCAGAGGCTGACACCAAGATAGTATTGAATGAGCTGTGTTCCGACATAAGCAAAAAGAAATACACTCACCCAGAGGCGGCGCTTCTAGTAGCCAGGGACGTTAATGCAGGGAAACTTAAATCAGTTTTACCTAATTTCTATCAACATGTTAAATGTGCAACGAGAGGAAAATAACTCTGGACCACCTATACTCCACACACAGATGCATACAATGCTATCCCTCTCCCTCCATTTGTCAAACCTGACCATAATTCTATCCTCCTGATTCCTGCTTACATACAAGAATTAAAGCAGGAAGCACCAGTAACTAGATTAAACAGAAAGTGGTCAGATGAAGCAGATGCTAAACTACAGGACTGTTTTGCTAGCACAGACTGGAATATGCTCCGGGACTCCTCCAATGGCATTGAGGAGTACACCACATCAGTCATTGGCTTCATCAAAAAGTGCATCGATGACTTCGACCACTTGACTTCGACCATACATACATACTCTAACCAGAAACCATGGATTACAGGCAACATATACACTGAGCTAAAGGCTAGAGCTTCTAGACTCTAACCCGGAAGCTTATAAGAAATCCCGCTATGCCCTCCTACGAACCATCAAACAGGTAAAGCGTCAATACAGGACTAAGATCGAGTCGTACTACACCGGCTCTGACGCTCGCCGGATGTGGCAGGGACTGCAAACCATTACAGACTCCAAAAGAAAGCACAGCTGAGAGCTGCCTAGTGACACGAGCTTACCAGACGAGCTAAACTACTTCTATGCTCGCTTCGAGGCAAATAACAATTAAATATGCATGAGAGCACCAGCTGTACCAGAAGACTGTGTGATCACGCGTCCGCAGCCGATGTGAGTAAGACCTTTAGACAGGTCAACATTAACAAGGACGCAGGGCCAGACGGATTACCAGGACGTATGCTGCGAGCATGTGCTGACCAACTGGCAAGTGTCTTCACTGACATCTTCAATCTTTCCCTGTCCGAGTCTGTAATACCAACATGTTTTAAGCAGACCACCATACTGCCTGCGCCCAAGAACACTAAGGTAACCTGCCTAAATGACTAGCGACCCATAGCACTCACGTCTAAAGCCATCAAGTGCTTTGAAAGTCTGGTCATGGTTAAGATCAACACCGTCATCCCAGAAACCATAGACCCACTCCAATTTGCACACCGCCCCAACAGATCCACAGATGATGCAGTCTCTATTGCATTCCACGCTGCCCTTTCCCACCTGGACAAAAGAAACACCAATGTGAGAATGCTATTCATTGACTACAGCTCAGCGTTCCACACAATAGTGCCTTCAAAGCTCATCAATAAGCTAAGGACCCTGGGACTAAACACCTCCCTCTACAACTGGATCCTGGACATCCCGACGGGCCATCCCCAGGTAGTAAGGGTAGGTAACAACACATCCGCCACGCTGATCCTCAAAACAGGGGCCCCTCAGGGGTGCGTGCTCAGCCCCCTCCTGTACTCCCTGTTCACTCATGACTGCATGGCCAAGCACGACTCCAACATCATTACATTTGCCGATGACACAACAGTGGGAGGCCTGATCACCGACCACATAGAGACACCCTATAGGGAGGAGGTCAGAGACCTGGCCATGTGGTGCCAGGACAATAACCTCTCCCTCAACGTGATCAAGAATTAGGAGATGATTATGGACAACAGGAAAAAGAGGACTGAGCACACCCCCATTCTCATCGACAGGGCTGCAGGGGGCAGGTTGAGAGCTTCAAGTTCCTTGGTGTCTACATCAACAACGAACTAACATGGTCCCCCTCAGGAGACTGAAAATACTTGGCATGGGTCCTCAGATCCTCAAAAGGTTCTACAGCTGCACCATCGAGAGCATCCTGACGGGTTGCATCACTGCCTGGTATGGCAACTGCTTGGCCTCCGACTGCAAGGCACTACAGATGGTAGTGTGAATGGCCCAGTACATCACTGGGGCAAAGCTTCCTGCCATCCAGGACCTCTCTACCAGGCAGTGTCAGAGGAAGGCCCTGAAAATTGTCAAAGTCTCCAGCCACTTTAGTCATAGACTGCTCTCTCTGCTACCGTACGGCAAGTGGTACCGGAGCGCCTAGTCTAGGTCCAAGAGGCTACTAAACAGCTTCTACCCCCAAGCCATAAGACTCCTGAAAATCTAGTCAAGTGGCTACCCAGACTGTTCACAATTTTTTATTTTTTATTTTACCTTTATTTAACTAGGCAAGTCAGTTAAGAACACCCCCCCCCCCTGCTCCTCTTGTTACTTTAATCTCTTATTCTTATCCGTATTTTTGAAACTGCACTGTCAGTTAGGGGCTCATAAGTATGCATTTCACTCTAAGGTCTAAATCTGTTGTATTTGGCGCATGTGACTAACAAAATGGCAAAATCAAAAGTAACAGTCAGTATCTGGTGTGGCCACCAGCTGCATTAAGTACTGCAGTGCATCTCCTACTCATGGACTGCACCAGATTTGCCAGTTCTTGCTGTGAGATGTTACCCCACTCTTCCACCAAGCCACCTGCAAGTTCCCGGACATATCAAATCACAAATCACACACAGAACGAGCAGTATGGCTGGTGGCATTGTCATGCTGGAGGGTCATGTGAGGATGAGCCTGCAGGAAGGGTACCACATGAGGGAGAGGGTGTCTTCCCTTTGAGATTGCCTGCAATGACATCAAGCGCAGTCCGATGATGCTGTGACACACAGCCCCAGACCATGACAGACCCTCCACCTCCAAATCGATCCCGCTCCAGAGTACAGGCCTCTGTGTAATGCTCATTCCTTCGACGATAAACGTGAATCTGACCATCACCCCTGGTGAGACAAAACCGCGACTCAGTGAAGAGTACTTTTGACAGTCCTGTCTGGTCCAGCGATGGTGGGTGTGTGCCCATAGGCGACGTTGTTGCCGGTGATGTCTGGTGAAGACCTACCTTACAACAGGACTACAAACCCTAAGTCCAGCCTCTCTCAGCCTATTGTGAACAGTCTGAGCACTGAATGGAGGGATTGTGCATTCCTGGTGTTACTCGGGAAGTTGTTGTTGCCATCCTGTACCTGTCCCGCAGGTGTGATGTTCGGATGTACCGATCCTTTGCAGGTGTTGTTACATGTGGTCTGCCACTGCGAGGACGACCAGCTGTCCGTCCTGTCTCCCTGTAGCGCTGTCTTAGGCATCTCACAGAACGGACATTGCAATTTTTTGCCCTGGCCACATCTGCAGTCCTCATGCCTCCTTGCAGCATGTCTAAAGTACGTTCACACAGATGAGCAGGGACCCTGGGCATCCAACTTTTGGTGTTTTACAGAGTCAGTAGAAAAGCCTTTTTAGTGTCCTAAGTTTTCATTACTGTGACCTTAATTGCTTACCGTTCCACAGGTGCCTGTTCATTAATTGTTTATGGTTCATTGAACAAGGATGGGAAACAGTGTTGAAACCCTTTACAATGAAGATCTGTGAAGTGATTTGGATTTGTCTGAATGATCTTTTATAGAGGGTCCTGTAAAAGGGAGGTTTACTTTTTTGCTGAGTTTATAAATGTTATTTATTAAATGTATCTTAATAGCAAATAAAATATAGGAAAATACCTGAATTCTGAATTTGTTGCTAAAAACACATTTTCATTGACTCATTCCTGAAATGCCTAAAAGCTTTTTTGACATATCAACAATTTCTCCACACTCACAAAATGAATGTTGCTCACAATTGGTGTTTGTGATGTATTCCTACGCGGTAAAGGTTTAGTTAACATGAGTAAAATACTAATAGTACTTTGATAAAGACACGATCTAAAATGGTGTTTTTGATGTATTCCTACGCGGTTTAGTTAACATGAGTAAAATACTAATAGTACTTTGATAAAGACACGATCTAAAATTGTGTTTTTTATGTATTCCTACGCGGTTTAGTTAACATGAGTAAAATACTAATAGTACTTTGATAAAGACACGATCTAAAATGGTGTTTTTGATGTATTCCTACATGGTAAAGGTTTAGTTAGCATGAGTAAAATACTAATAGTACTTTGATAAAGACACGATCTAAAATGGTGTTTTTGATGTATTCCTACATGGTAAAGGTTTAGTTAACATGAGTAAAATACTAATAGTACTTTGATAAAGACACGATCTAAAATTGTGTTTTTGATGTATTCCTACGCGGTAAAGGTTTAGTTAACATGAGTAAAATACTAATAGTACTTTGATAAAGACACGATCTAAAATGGTGTTTTTGATGTATTCCTACATGGTAAAGGTTTAGTTAACATGAGTAAAATACTAATAGTACTTTGATAAAGACACAATCTAAAATGGTGTTTTTGATGTATTCCTACATGGTAAAGGTTTAGTTAACATGAGTAAAATACTAATAGTACTTTGATAAAGACACGATCTAAAATGGTGTTTTTGATGTATTCCTACGCGGTAAAGGTTTAGTTAACATGAGTAAAATACTAATAGTACTTTGATAAAGACACGATCTAAAATGGTGTTTTTGATGTATTCCTACGCGGTAAAGGTTTAGTTAACATGAGTAAAATACTAATAGTACTTTGATAAAGACACGATCTAAAATGGTGTTTTTGATGTATTCCTACATGGTAAAGGTTTAGTTAACATGAGTAAAATACTAATAGTACTTTGATAAAGACACGATCTAAAATGGTGTTTTTGATGTATTCCTACGCGGTAAAGGTTTAGTTAACATGAGTAAAATACTAATAGTACTTTGATAAAGACACGATCTAAAATGGTGTTTTTGATGTATTCCTACATGGTAAAGGTTTAGTTAACATGAGTAAAATACTAATAGTACTTTGATAAAGACACGATCTAAAATGGTGTTTTTGATGTATTCCTACGCGGTAAAGGTTTAGTTAACATGAGTAAAATACTAATAGTACTTTGATAAAGACACGATCTAAAATGGTGTTTTTGATGTATTCCTACGCGGTAAAGGTTTAGTTAACATGAGTAAAATACTAATAGTACTTTGATAAAGACACGATCTAAAATGGTGTTTTTGATGTATTCCTACATGGTAAAGGTTTAGTTAACATGAGTAAAATACTAATAGTACTTTGATAAAGACACGATCTAAAATGGTGTTTTTGATGTATTCCTACGCGGTAAAGGTTTAGTTAACATGAGTAAAATACTAATAGTACTTTGATAAAGACACGATCTAAAATGGTGTTTTTGATGTATTCCTACGCGGTAAAGGTTTAGTTAACATGAGTAAAATACTAATAGTACTTTGATAAAGACACGATCTAAAATGGTGTTTTTGATGTATTCCTACGCGGTAAAGGTTTAGTTAACATGAGTAAAATACTAATAGTACTTTGATAAAGACACGATCTAAAATGGTGTTTTTGATGTATTCCTACGCGGTAAAGGTTTAGTTAACATGAGTAAAATACTAATAGTACTTTGATAAAGACACGATCTAAAATGGTGTTTTTGATGTATTCCTACGCGGTAAAGGTTTAGTTAACATGAGTAAAATACTAATAGTACTTTGATAAAGACACGATCTAAAATGGTGTTTTTGATGTATTCCTACATGGTAAAGGTTTAGTTAACATGAGTAAAATACTAATAGTACTTTGATAAAGACACGATCTAAAATGGTGTTTTTGATGTATTCCTACGCGGTAAAGGTTTAGTTAACATGAGTAAAATACTAATAGTACTTTGATAAAGACACGATCTAAAATGGTGTTTTTGATGTATTCCTACGCGGTAAAGGTTTAGTTAACATGAGTAAAATACTAATAGTACTTTGATAAAGACACGATCTAAAATGGTGTTTTTGATGTATTCCTACGCGGTAAAGGTTTAGTTAACATGAGTAAAATACTAATAGTACTTTGATAAAGACACGATCTAAAATGGTGTTTTTGATGTATTCCTACATGGTAAAGGTTTAGTTAACATGAGTAAAATACTAATAGTACTTTGATAAAGACACGATCTAAAATGGTGTTTTTGATGTATTCCTACATGGTAAAGGTTTAGTTAACATGAGTAAAATACTAATAGTACTTTGATAAAGACACGATCTAAAATGGTGTTTTTGATGTATTCCTACGCGGTAAAGGTTTAGTTAGCATGAGTAAAATACTAATAGTACTTTGATAAAGACACGATCTAAAATGTTTGTATATAAATAGATTTTTAAAAACTTTAAAAAGTCAATTTCAGAACAAACTCTTATTTACAATGACGGCCTACCACGGTCAAACCCGGACGACGCTGAGCCAATTGTGCGCTGCCCAATCACGGCCGGTTGTGATACAGCCTGGTATCGAACCAGAGTCTGTAGTGACGGTTCTAGCATTTAGATGCAGTGCCTTAGACCACTGATGTTTGTATGACATTCATGTTTTGGTACATTTCCTTTAGACAGTGTTTTTATAGTGTTTTATGAACAAAAACAATCATGATTAATATTTGTAGTAGTATATGAATAAAATCCTCTATGTATTTTATAGAAGTATCAGTGTGTGTACATCGCTGCAGCAAGCCTCTGTTTACATTTATCCCACCGCGCCCATGCTTAGCATCAAATCATGACTCAACGATTCCACTTGTTTTGTCTGACCCAGAGCTCAACAAACAAGAGCTTTCTCTGCACTCCCCATCACTTCCCATGATACCAGAGGTCTCCTTTAATTGCTTCTTGTAATCTTAGTTAAATACAAGGCTGATGAAAGGCCTGGTTCCTCGGAGTATAGCCTTCAAAAAAGGTTCCTGCCTATCTCCAGTCTTTTATTATCCCATTATGTTCAGCCGCATGGAACCGAAGTTGCGGGACGCTCTCGTTTCAACCAGTGCCAGTTAGTCAGTGACTCATCTATGTGGAGAAATACTGTGTGGACTTGGGGGTGTTTCTGCCTGACAGACAGACGTTATGTAAAAAGCTCACTAACTGTATACAGTATGAGTACATACAAAAATCCAAACAAGCTCGCCTTTGCCTTAGTTATGTGGCCAAACCCTTCTCCTTAGAACCACAGTACATACCACCAAGGAGTGGGCCCATCAACAAAATATAAACAGTGCAAAAACATTACATGGCACATGATGCAAATGTCTATGATAAATAGATACACAACATGTATTAAATATGGCACAGTTATAATGCAATCTAAAGCATCTTATAGTGTCTTAGTATCATCTAATGATCCTGAAAATAGCACATTTTGTCAATCTGTAGAAAATTTGGTACACACAGATACTGCATAAATAATAACATAAATGTTGGTCTGTATACCAATCCTACTCAGATCCAGAAACAGTTGAATTCGGAAGTTTACATACACACAACCCAACCAAGCCACACTGCTTCTTAACACAGCGCGCATCCAACCCGGAAGCGAGCCGCAGCAATGTGTCGGAGGAAACACCGTGCACCTGGCAACCTTGTGCCTGGCCCGCCACAGAAGTTGCTGGTGCACAATGAGACAAGGATATCCCTACCGGCTACACCCTTCCTAAAAGTTGGCAGATCGGCTGCTCCAACTTCAGACGAGTCCCAAGACACGTGTGGGGTGTCGTAGAGCAAAGCAGATAACACCATCGTGTTCGTGAGAGTCTGATCTTTCCATAGAGGTGTAAAGGTTTGTAGGCCGTTCGGGAGCGCTACAGACGATTTTCGGGATGTCTCATGGACTGGCAAACACTGCTGGAGCTCTGTCACTTTTCACGATATCTCTAGCTTTAAGAAACATTTTTCAGCGGAATGAATACACACCCATCAACCGCAACACAGTTCACATTCATAGCAGCCAAATGCAAACAGCATGATCACTTTGATTGTTGTATAATTCCTTTTCACATCTATGCACTCTTCTCCTCTCACACTTTCCCTTCGCTTGTCGACTTCATTGCACATCACAACGGCTGTCTGTGACCAGGCGAAAATTGTACCATAACCGCTAACCGCTACACACAGCCTACATCGTTGTCACCATAACATCATAGTCAACATAGCTACAAGTAAACCACTTACAATCATGCGGTACAGTATACAGCAAGCAGTTCAGCATTTACACTGGCAATAAATTAATAAAACCAAACGCTTATCTTGACTTGGATGAACATAGCTAGCTAGCTAACATAGCATCCTTCTCTGATTGAGCCGGGTGTTTGAGTAGGCAAAACTAGCAAGCTGCATTCGCTAGATTTTCCCTCATTTTTGTAGGAAATAATTTATTAAAAACTGTTCAACTCTCTTTCTCTCTGTTTGAGCCAAATACTCACCACATTTTCTGCACTGCAGTGCTAGCTAGCTGTAGCATATGCGCTCATTATTAGATGAATTATCTGATCCTCCTAGGTTTGATTTGGAAGCCAATGTACCCAAAGGAGGACAGAAACTAGCTCTCCTCAGCCAAACCATGGTGCTACAAACAATGGGCTGTTGAGGCTACTGTAGACCTTCATTGCAAAACATTGTGTTTTAATAAATTATTTGGTGACGTGACTATATTTAGTGTAGATTTATCTAAAAGTATAACTTTTTGAATGTTTCACAAAAACAATTATTCTGATAGTTACTGAGGATGGTCCTCCTCTTCCTCCTCTGATGATCCTCTACTGCTACAGATGTAGGATCTTAATTTGAGCCAGTTTGTTACAGCAGGAGAATAATCTTGCAGCAATAGGGAATGTTAGTTATTATGTTGATTATAATTATAAAAAGTATATACATTTTTCGTTAGGGCAAATCAAGTCTGACATTTTAATGTGGCAATTACAAACTTTAGAAGCATTTAAAAAACTCATACAATGCAAGTTTGCATTTCTTGCTGTGCAGGAACATTCTCAGTAACAAAAGAGTGATCAAATTAAAATCCTACATCTGTAGGTGGAATGCAAAGGAAGCCAGTGGGAGGAGCTATAGGAGGACAGTGTCATTGTAATGGCTGGAATGGAATTGATGGAACGGAGTCAAACATTTAGTTTCCATATGTTTGATGTGTTCAAATCAAATCAAATTTTATTGGTCACATACACATGGTTAGCAGATGTTATTACGAGTGAAGCGAAATGCTTGTCAAAATAAGATTTTCTGGGCTAACAATGTAAGAAATAATAAATAAATGAATAAATATTGAAAAGTTTCCTAAGGACTAGAAGCGAGGCAGACCTCTCTGTCGGCACCATCTGACTCTGTTCAATTTATTATATTTCGTCCTCCTGAGAACCCAGAGGCACTCTGGTGGAATGACTTGGTTATCAATCATGTTATTATCTCTTATTGGCCCATCGACAGCAGAGTAAATTACAGAGTGGGAATGGATTAGAGTTACAAGGGCCTGTTAACACTCACCCCTCTTAGTGCATTCCAATGCTTCTCCCAATACACACACACACACACTAACACACACACACACACACACACACACACACACACACACACACACACACACACACACACACACACACACGAACACGTACACGTACACTCACACACAAACAAACACACAGAACAAATGTTCTGTTGGAAAAAACTGATTAAAGCTGTATTAATATTAAGTCAATACTTAATTAATGAATAAATAAACAATGGTGTAAATTAACAAGGGAGCAGAAAAATGCATGCATAAATGAATGAAATGGTTAAGAGGGGCCTTCTGTGCATCACCAACCAGTAGAACACTGGTGTTGTGGTATTGTTTATAGGCCAATAGAGAAATCAGTGGCGATGCTTTAAACGCCTTAATGCAGTCAAATTGTTTTCAGATTTCCTATTGATGGACAGTTTCCTTTCAACCGGTTAAATACCGCAAGACACACGCACGCGCACACACACAGAATATTCGCTATAGCACTGACCACTGGTGGTTCTAAGCCTGGACATCCTTGACCCGTCACCTCTGACACCTGACCTCTAAGTGCTGTTGCCTCGTGAGCCACTAAGCTGGAGGGGGTGGGCGGGCTGTGGTGAGTGGGGGTTGGGGACTAATCTGGGACAGAATGTTTAAGGAAGACGAGAGACAGCTTGATTTAGAAAGAGAGCAGGGGAAGAGACATGGCGATGGAGATGTGTGGCCAAATAAGTGAGTGGATCAAAGACATAGATAAGGCTGAGAACCTACACTTGACACACACACACACACTCACACATATACAGTACCAGTCAAAAGTATGGACACACCACCTAATTTAAGAGTTTTCTTTATTTTTACGATTTTCTACATCCTAGCCGACGTATGTTTTAAGCTCTGCTCTGCTCTGCTCTGCACTCTGGTTTAACCTGTGATACTGAAGAGAAAGAAAGGAGGATGAGAAGAAAGTGTGAGAAGTTTACTAAGACTCTTAATGACGTGAGTGAGGCCAATGCACTTAAACTCACACCGTAGCATCCTCTACCAAGAGTCTTTTCAACCTGCAACAAATGTCCCATCAACTATCCACTTGAGGATCACCATGGCCACTCAAAGGCCATGTCCTCCTCACAATCTAAACTAACAATGTGTTTTAAAAAGGCATGTCTGCTTTTCCTCAGGTCCAGATGACCACTCCGTCTGTGTTAAACATAAGGGCTCCACATATTTTCATATCTGTGGTATACAAAATATTTGTATCATATTTGCAGTTTCTAAAGTTCAAGAAAGGGTACTTATGCAAACAGAATGAAGAAATATCTTACATTTCTGTTGTTCAGTTTTTTTAATGTTCTGTTTGCAAAATATACACCAACCACGGACATTTGACCTGTTTTGATTCCAGAACTGACACACAATCAAACCAGACGCACAAAAAGCCATAGAAGAAACAGAGTCTCAAATGAATTTTTAAAGGAGCTTTGGGGAACAGGAGGGGTAAGGGGTTCAGGCGTGTTCAGACATGTTTCGGTAGCTGGGGGGTGACAAGGAGGGTAGGGGATGGTGGGGGCACGGGGGTCATTCAGGAAACCAGTGAAGAGGGCGACAGATCCAAGCATTCCAACATACCAGACCTAACAGCTCTGCTGAGGTCGCCTTCATTGCGCTCTCACACTGAGTGATAAAAGTATAAATAATATGACCAACTCTCTTCTCACATCTTCTCTCCATTCTTTTCTAGTTTTCAACTGAAAACACAGTATACTCGAACAAAAGAGAGGTTTGTGGATGGGTAGTGTTCTACCAGGAATCTTTGTGGAAGGGTTCTATCTGGAACCAAGCATAATAACCTTTTATGGTTCTAAGTAGCACCCCCCCACACACACACATAAACACACACACACACATACACATCTATGGGTGATGAAGTGGTCAGCGGTCAGTCAAATTGGATGAGGCTTTAAAGGGAATTCCTCTATTTTACGGGTAGGTGAGTGGTAGATGGCTCTGGGCTAATGAGGGCCAACTTAAGTAGTGCACTACTTTTGACCAGAGACCTATGGTTTCCCCTATTGGTCAAAAGTAGTGCACTATATAGAGAACGGTGCCATTTGGGATGCATCCTTGGTTTGTGTAGTGCACCACCACCTCAGATCCCAATCCTAGCCATTAAACAACAAAAACAAACACAAGACAACAACACAAACAGTGCCAGAGTTAATTGACATTCATGATGAGGTGTATGTGTGTGTGTGTTTGTGTCTGTGTGCATCAATCACCGCTGGCCTCACTGCTCATTCTGTTTTGAGGTGATTGGAGATTAAAGGAGGAGAAAGAGGATACTGTCAGCTTTAGGGAGTGTGAATGAAGACAGTTAATGTGTAACCAGTAGAAAGAGGTCAACATTTCTCTCCCACTCGCTCTCTCTTTATCTCTCTCTGTGTCACTGTCGCAAGCCCAGCAGCTCTTACAGTAACAGCTGCAAATGTGTGCAGTCCATTCATAACTAACTTGAGACTTGCACTTTCAAATTGAATTCTGGCATTAATCCCACCCACATCTGATATGATTTACATGAATGTGGAAGTTACACATGCACATACATTATGTTAAGATTTAATAATTGCATAGATATTGATTATGTTTCATCAATATCTAATTTCAATTTCTACATGCATTTTCCCTTACAAATCCATATGTTAGTCCTTGCTAACCGGGATTCTTTGGACATCCAACTCTGAGATCATCCAATTGAAGTTGAAATGTAAAATGGTTATGGTAAGGGTAAGGTTAGGGTACTGGAGGTAGGGGAGGACCATCCTCCTCAGTGAATAACATAAAAATAGAATATGTTAGTCCTTGCTAACCGGGATTCTTTGGACATCCAACTCTGAGATCATCCAATTGAAGTTGAAATGTAAAATGGTTATGGTAAGGGTAAGGTTAGGGTACTGGAGGTAGGGGAGGACCATCCTCCTCAGTGAATAACATAAAAATAGAGAAACCTTAAAAAAGTTATTATTTTAAGATGAAACTATACTAAATATATTTACGTCACCAAATAGTTGATAAAAAACTGTAAAGACACTGGGCGAGACCCAGATGCAGACATAGAAGCCTCTGATAGTTATTAACTTCTTATGGGACGGTAGCGTCCCACCTGGCCAACATCCAGCGTCACACCTGGCCAATTACAGAGCGCGAAATTCAAACTACAGAATTATATAAATACAGAATTATATATAAATATTTAACTTTCATAGAATCACAAGTGTAATACATCAAAATAAAGCTTAACTTCTTGTTAATCCAGCCGCTGTGTCAGATTTCAAAAAGGCTTTACGGCGAAAGCACACCATGCGATTATCTGAGGACAGCGCCCCGCATACAAAAACATATTTTCAACCAGGCAGGTGCACCACTAAAGTCAGAAATAGCGATATAATAAATGCCTTACCTTTGATGATCTTCTTCTGTTGGCACTCCAAAAGGTCCCAGGTACATCACAAATGGTCCTTTTGTTCGATAATGTCCTTCTTTATATCCATTACACTCAGTTTAGCTGGCCCGCTTCAATCAATAATCCACCCAGTTTCCCTCCATCAAAATGCATACAAAATGAATCCCAAACGTTACTAATAAACTTTTCCAAACAAGTCAAACAACGTTTATAATCAAATCTTAGGTACCCTAATACGTAAATAAACTATACAATTTAAGACGGAGAATCGTTATTGTCTTTACCGGAGGAAAATACCAAAGAACACGCTCTCTTCCACGCGCTTGGAAATACTACAGCCAAAATGGGAGCCCCCCAGAAAAACTACAATTTCTGGCTCATTTTTCCAAAAACCAGCATGAAACTCTTTCTAAAGACTGTTGACATCTAGTGGAAGCCCTAGGAACTGCAATCTGGAGGATGTCCCCTTATAATAAAAGTGACATTGAAAACAGTGGTAAGCTGATTTTTTGGGGAGGGGATGGTTTGTCCTCGGGGTTTTGCCTGCCATATCAGTTTTGTTATACTCACAGCCATCATTTTAACAGTTTTACAAACTTTAGAGTGTTTTCTATCCAAATCGACCAATATGCATACCCTAGCATCTGGGCCTGAGTAACAGGCAATTTATTGCTTTTCATCCAGAGGTGAAAATACTGCCCCCTACCCAAGAGAGGTTAAAACACAAAGGGCAGGCAATAGGCAGGTTGAGGACAGGCAGAAGTTCATAAACCAGGTTAGAGTCTGAAATGTACAGGGCTGCAGGCAGGCTCGAGGTCAGGGCAGGCTGAATGGTCAGGCAGGCGGGTTCAGTGTCAGACAAAGGGTCAGAAAAACAGAGACTAGGGAAAAGCAGGAGCACAGAAAAACACGCTGGTTGACTTGACCAGACAAGATGAACAGGCAACATACAAACAGAGAACACAGGTATAAATACACTGGGGATAATGGGCGACACCTGGGGGGGTGAAGACAAGAACAAAGACTGGTGAAACAGAGCAGGGTGTGACAGAGTTGAGGCGCTTGGCTGTGCACAGATACTCTAAATTCTTATGGTCAGTCCACACCAAAAATGGATGTCCTGCCCCTTCCAGCCAGTCCCTCCACTCCTCCAGCGCCATCTTGACCGTCAGAAGTTCCCTGTTCCCAACATCATAGTTTCTCTTTGTGGTGTTGAGACGATGGGACTGGAAGGCACAGGGATTAAGCCTTTGGTCCTATGTAGACCGCTGGGATAGGAGAGCCCCCACTCCAATGTCGGAATTGTCAACCTCAACTACAATCTGATGGGACGGATCCATTTGGATGAGGATGGGGGCTGTAGTAAATGCTTAAGGTCCACAATCACCCTGTCAACAGCTTGGGACCATGTGAAGAGTACCTTGGGAGAAGTGAGTGCAGAGAGGGGTGCCGCCAGGGTGCTGTGGCCCCGAATGAAGCGGCGGTAGAATGAGCAAACCCCAGGAAACATTGCAGCTGCACTCTGGATGTGTGTTGGGGCCAATCCACGACCACTCTCACCTTTTCAGGATCCATCTGAACATTCCCTTCCGCGATGACATATCCCAGAAAGGAGATAGTAGAGCGGTGAAATTCACACCTCTGCTTTCACGAACAACTGGTTCTCCAGGAGGCGCTGAAGGACTTGTCGGACATGAAAGACGAGGTAGACAAATGCAAATCGATTCAACGTGTATTGTAGCACATCGTTGACTAGGACCTGGAGCACTGCGGGAGTGTTGGTGAGTCCAAACAGCATGACCAGGTACTGTTGAAGGCCGTCTTCCATCCGTCTCCTTCGTGTCTCCGAACAAGGTGGTAGGCATTCCAGAGGTCCAACTTTGAAAAGATAGTAGCCCCCTGGAGAGGTTCGAAAGCCAAGGAGAGGAATGGCAGAGGTTAATAATTCTTGACCGTGATGTCATTGAGGCCCCGGTAATCAATACATGGAAACGGGGTCTTGTCCTTCTTTTCCACAAAGAAGAACCATGTGCCGACAAGAGAGGCAGAAGGGCAAATACTCCCAGCAGTCAGAGAGTCCTCAATGTACTCCTCCATGGCCTTGGTCTTAGAGCCAGACAAGGAATATAGCCGGCCATGAGGCGGTGTGGTGCCCAGGAGGAGGTCGTTAGGGTAATTGTAGGGATGCCGCGGAGGAAGGGGGGTGGCACGAGCCTTGCTAAAAACCTCCAGGAGGTCCTGGTACTCCACGGGAACAACAGAGAAATCTGAGGCTTTACTGAAACCCATAGGAGGACGCCCCGGGGCAGTCTGCGCCGCCTTAAGGCAATATAAGTATTAGAATGGGCTCCAACCCAGGATAGCACCAGTATTCCAGTCAATGGCAGGGTTGTAACTCTGGAGCCATGAAAAACCCAAAACAACAGGAAAATGGGGAACTTCGATGAAAAGAGGCTGTATGGACTCACTGTGATTGCCTGACACCCGTAGGTTAATGGGAACAGTACTGTGAGTGACCCTGCTAATGGAGCGTCCGTCCAGTGCTTGTGTGTTGTGTGGAGATACCCAGATCCGATACCAGATTAGCATCCATAAAACTCTCATCAGCCCCAGAGTCAATGAGCACCCAGAGAGATTTATACAGGTCACCCCACAACAGTATAACATGGAAGGGGGTACGAGCAATGGGAGTTAGAAAACTCCCAGTATGGCCCACCATGTTACACGTACCTAACTGATGAGTCTGGTCTTTTACTGGATAGGTGGATTTAAATTGGCCTGTTGCACCACAACAGTTGGAGTTAAGCCTCTGTAATCATTCCTGAGACTGTCGCCTATCTCTGCCCCGTTGCATAGGCTCCAGAGTAAATGAGTTGCCCATCCCCAATGATTCCCGAGGGGACTTTCCTGGACTTACTGTTTTTTTTGGAAGCAAAGGAGCGAATGTGACCGAGAAAAGACCTCCTCTCCCTCCTGTGTTCGTGTAGACGTCCATCAATCCTTATGGTTAAGGCTATGAGGGAATCGAGGACCAAAGGTAACTCCTGAGCTGCGAGCTCGTCTTTTATCTCCTCCGACAATCCATTAAGGAAGGTATCAAACAGGGACTCTGGATTCCAGGCACCTCGGCGACCAATGTGCGAAAATCTACTGCGTAGTCTGCCACACTATGGGAGTCTTGACGTAATCCAAGTAGTTTTCGGGCCACCTCTCTCCCGGACACGGGAGAATTGGACACCTTCCTCACCTCCACATTCTGTAGGGTAGCACCATGGTGTAGTTAGAGGACAGCTAGTTTCCCTCCTCCTCTAGGTACATTGACTTAGGTACATGGTTCTCACCCCCTTCTATAGACTTTCACAGTAATTATGATAACTTTCGGAGGACGTCCTCCAACCTATCAGAGCTCTTGCAGCGTGAGCTGACATGTTGTCTACATAATCAAAAGAACAGAGAACGCAACTAGTACTGAAATCATAAGTTACAGCTAGCTAGCACTGCAGTGCGTACAATGTGGTGAGTAGTTGACTCAAACAGAGAGAAAAACAGATATATATATATATATATATATAAATATATATATAGATAAAAAGTTTTGAACTAATGAATTTCTTCCAAAATGAAGGAGAAGCAAGAGAGAGAGAGAGAGAGAGAGATAGTGAAAACAGTACAATGAAATATACCTATCACTAGCCAGTGATAGTGATAGCTAGCTAGTTTAGCCTAGTCAAACACCCGGTTGAAACAGAGAGGGATGGCTATGTCTATCCAACACTGGAGCTCTTCCAAGTCAAGGTAAGCTTTTGGTTTTATTAATTTATTGCCAGTGTAAGTGCTGAACTGCTTGCTGACTACACTGTACTGCATGATTGTAGCGGGTTTACTAACGCGTTAATTCTATTACCTATGTTGACTATGAAGTTAGCTAATATATAATGATGTGAGAGGCTGTGTGTAGAGTTATGATATGAAGGTTTGGCTTGGTCACAGACAGCTGGTGTTGTGCACTGAAGTCCACAAGCAAAGGGAAAGGGTGAGAGGGGGAGACCACGTAGAAGCGAGAAGGAATTACAATGAGCAAAGTGATCATTCTGTTTGTATGTGGCTGTTGTGAAAGTAAACTTTGTTTGGGGGTGATCAAGGGTGTATTCATTTTGCCAATTCTGTTGAAAAACTTTCTTAAATTGAAGCAAACTGGGATAAACAGGGGTAAAGAACCTGAATTTGTTCAATTGAATCTCTCATTTGCAACTGTTGGACTAATGGTTATACATTAGATCAGCTAGATGCAGGCAAGAGTGTGCAAGGCGTTATTGAATGTGTCACTGTCTTTCACCTTGATTACAATCAAATGTATCTCGACCTGTGCAACTACGCTGTAAACTTTCATCCATAGGCTAAGTGGTAGCAACCTGATGATGGGTATAAGGAAAATGTGAGAATCATGTAGTAGCCTAAACCTATCGATGTTAGATTGAGCTGGGTGAATGGAATATGAATGACAGTCATCCAATAAAATTAATCGTCCTCCCTCATCTTAAACACCACCGACTGCCACTGGGTTAGGGTAAGTGTAGAGGTTAAGGTTATGATTAGGGTTTAGGGAAGGGACGTCCCAAGGATCACATCAATACATTCCTGATTGAATGACAGCAGCTAGATCTAGACTCTTTGGAACTACAAAAAAATATATCTTTCTTCAAGAGAATCTCAAAAGAAATGGAAATGAGTGAAATTAATGACTGAGATTTCAATTGAAATGGAAACGAAAGAATTGACTGAGTGACTGATTGAAAGACAGATCGTTGCCTTGCAGCAGTCTTAATGTGTTGAGTCATGGCATGTGGCTGATCAGGCTATCTAAAGCTCTCAAAAGTTCCAAGCCCAGGCCAAGCTCCCCCACCCCACTCAACGCCCGCCCCAGCATCAACAATCAACAATCATGCGGCATTGTGGAGCTCTGTGATCCTGCGACCTCTGATCTTTGGAGTTAACCCCTGTGCGACCAGCACTGAGTGCTAACCCTGTTTGTCCATTGTAGAGGCAGGAAGGTTCCCATGAGAAAGAGAGAGGGGGTCGGGCCAGAGACGTAGAGATCCCACTAATGAAGGCTTAAGAGTGGGCCTTAACTCTCCAGTATGTGTGTTTGGTCTGCCGACTCTGGAGAAAGGAGATATCAACAACCTTTGGGTCTAGTTACAAAATTATAGGTAAATACTGTCAGTGGAGGTCAATATTTTTGAGGAACCTGCAGCCAAATTCAACATCTTTACATGACCGATTCCATGAAATTCTTGTAGGTTTTCTATTGAAAAAAAATCCTAATTGGGGGGCAGTTTCAATGGGTGTGACAACTCTGAAGACATGGTAACCGGTGTACTCTATGTAAAATTTTATCCTTGTAACACAGTCATACAGTTTCTATGTAGCACACATTTTCCGCAAATGGCCATAGAGCAGAGACATTAGCTTGCAGCACGGCAGTAGAATTTTACGTCAATGGAAAAGTATACCAATGCATCATCTATAGGCTCACTCTGCAGTGTGTGAAGCTTCTGTCATTACAGTGATAACTCTGACAGGCTAACACACAGCAGCTGGCCCGGCCACCTCTAGTACCTCCATCCCCTCTTGTAACCAGAGGCTGAATCCTCCCAGCCCTGGCTTGGCTAAAGTGCTTCTCACTGGGCATCCGGGTCAGTGACCCCTGCTCAACCCTGAGGACCACTGGTCCTGTGTTCATGGCACCAAAATATCCCCGAAATAAATGGGAACAGCTTGGATAAATATCACTTCTCAGAGTTATGGCACTAAGAAACGAAGAACACCCTCGCCAATCCCAACATCCCTACTATCAGTGGTCCTCAACTCCTGGTCCTAGGACCGGCACTGGGCCCTGGGATATTAATGACTAGTCCCTCAGATGGTGCTTCGTTTTAGTCTGTTTTCAAGTTCTAGTTTTCAACTATATAGTCCTCCATAAAGTGTACGGTTTAATGTAATCTCCACCCGGCACAGCCAGAAGAGGACTGGCCACCCCACATAGCCTGGTTCCTCTCTAGGTTTCTTCCTAGGTATTGGCCTTTCTAGGGAGTTTTTCCTAGCCACCGTGCTTCTACACCTGCATTGCTTGCTGTTTGGGGTTTTAGGCTGGGTTTCTGTACAGCACTTTGAGATATCAGCTGATGTACGAAGGGCTATGTAAAATAAAAAAATAAAAAAGAAGAAAGACCATACCTGGTTCTAAAAAGGTTCCAAAACACAGTCCTAAAATTGAATTTACACAACCCTGTACCACCAGAACTTACAAAATCATCTTCTCATTACAACACCACCAAATAACCACTTGTGGGAGGAAGCTCTGAATGGAGCTTGGGGTTGTGTCACAAATGCGATTCTATTTCCTAAATTGTGCACTACTTTTGACCAGGGACCATTTGGATCTGGTCAGAAGTAGTGCACCATACAGGGAAGAGGGTAAAGTTACAGTATGTCACCTTGTAAGGCCATTCTGCATAGTGACCCTTTCAGTGGTTTCATCTGAAAATACAGAAGTAGGATCTTAATTTGAACAATATTATCACAGCAAAATAATGCAGCAACAGGATTTGAATGTTTAGTCCATAATGATAGGTAGTTAGCTGGCCAAAACAGGAGGAAACATGAAATGTGAAATACCATTAATATAACTGTGTGTTATTGTGGGCTTTCAGTGAACCCCGTTCTGCTAGCGGAACCCCTCGCCAATAGCCAATGAAATTACAGGGCACCAAATACAAATCAACAGAATTCTCATGAATCAAATTTCTCAAACATACAATTATTAGGCACCATTTTAAAGATAAAATTCTCGTTAATCCAGCCACAGTGTCTGATTTTAAAAATGCTTTACAGCAAAAGCTCCACAAACAATTATGTTAGGTCACCACCAAGCCAAAGAAAAACCCAGCCATTTTTCCAGCCAAAGAGAGGAGTCACAAAAAGCACAAATAGAGATAAAATTAATCACTATCCTTTGATGATCTTCATCAGATGACACTCATAGGACTTCATGTTACACAATACATGTATGTTTTGTTCGACAAAGTGCATATTTATATTTAAAAAATCTCATTTTACATTGGCGCGTTACGTTCAGTAGTTCTAAAACATGCGGTGATTGTGCAGAGAGCCACATGAATTCACAGAAATACTCATTATAAATGTTGATGAAAATTCTAGTGTTATGCATGGAACATTAGATACACTTCTCCTTAATGCAACCACTGTGTCAGATTTTTCTTTTTGTTCGAAAATGTCCATCATTTATGTCCATTTATGTCCAATAGCTTCTTTCGTTAGGGCGTTTGGTAAACAAATCCAAAAGCGCGATCTGATCCAGTTGAACGAAACGTTCAAAAAGTTATATTACAGGTCGAAGAAACTTGTCAAACTAAGTATAGAATCAATCTTTAGGATGTTTTATCATAAAAGTCTGTAGACTTTGTAGAAAAGCCATGGAACGAGAGCTAACTCTCTCGTGACCGCGCGTCATGAGGCTGTGACACTCTGCCACACTACTGACTCAAAGAGCTCTCATAAAGACTGTTGACATCTAGTGGAAGCCTTAGGAAGTGCATATTGACCCATATCCCACTGTGTATTCGATAGGGCTGAGTTCAAAAACTACAAACCTCAGATGTCCCACTTCCTGGTTGGATTTTTCTCAGGTTTTCACCTGCCATATGAGTTCTGTTATACTCACAGACATCATACAAACAGTTTTAGAAACTTTTCTATCCAATAATAATAATAATATGCATATATTAGCATCTGGGACAGAGTAGGAGGCAGTTTACTCTGGGCACGCCATTCATCTAAAATTGAAAATGCTGCCCCCTATCCCAAGGACGTTTAAGATCCTACCTCTGTAGCATTCTCAAATGGAAGTAAAAACCTTATTTTCCATATAATTTAATATAGTCACTATAAACACACACAACCCCTGCAGGGTCTATTTTCAGAACATCTGATCTGTTTTGGAACTATTACTGATCTACAGTGCATTCTGAAAGTATTCAGACCTCTTGACTTTTTCCACATATTATGCCTTATTCTAAAATTGATAACATTATTTTTCTCATCGATCGACACACACCATAATGAGGAAGCAAAAACAGGTTTAGAGATTTTTGAAAATGTATAATGAAAAAAAAGTATTCAGACCCTTTACTCCATACTTTGTTGAAGCACCTTTGGCAGCGATTAAAGGCTCGAGTCTTCTTGGGTAAGACACTACAAGCTTGGCACACCTGTATTTGGGGAGTTTCTCCCATTCTCCTATGCAGATCCTCTCAAAATCTGTCAAGTTGGAGGGGGAGTGTCACTGCACATCTCTCCAGAGATGCTCGATCGGGTTCAAGTCCTGCATTGTCTTGGCAGTGCAGTTATGGTCGTTGTTCTGTTGGAAGGTGAACCTTCGCCCCAGTCCACGGTCCTGAGCACTCTGGAGCATGTTTTCATCAAGGATCTCTCTGTGCATTGCTCCGTTCATCTATCCCTCGATCCTGACTAGTCTCCCATTCCCTGCCACTGAAAAACATCCCCACAGCATGATGCTGCCACCACCGTGCTTCATAATAAGGATTGTGCCAGATTTTCTCCAGACGTGAAGTTTGTCATTCAGGCCAAAGTGTTCAATCTTGGTTTCATCAGACCAGAGAATCTTGTTTCTCATGGTCTGAGAGTCCTTTAGGTGCCTTTTGGCAAGGTCCAAGCTGGCTGTCATGTTCCTTTTACTGAGAAGTGGCTTCTGTCTGGCCACTCTACCGTAAAGGCCTGATTGGTGGAGTGCTACAGAGATGGTTGTCCTTCTGGAAGTTTCTCCTATCTCCACAGAGGAACTCTGGAGTTCTGTCAGAGTGACCACTGTGTTCTTGGGGACTTACCCCAAGCGACATACAGCTGTAATCGCAGCAAAAGGTGGCGCTACAAAGTATTAACTTAAGGGGGCTGAATAATTTTGCACGCCCAATTTTTCAGTTTTTGATTTGTTAAAAAAGTTTGAAATATCCAATAAATGTCGTTCCACTTCATGATTGTGTCCCACTTGTTGTTGATTCTTCACAAAAAAATACAGTTTTATATCTTTATGTTTGAAGCCTGAAATGTGGCAAAAGGTCGCAAAGTTCAAGGGGGCCGAATACTTTCGCAAGGCACTGTATATAAGGTATTTCTGTTAAACCGTTTTTTAATTGCTAAAATGTTTTTAAAAAATGTTTGTTTGCTTCATCAATGTGGGGTATTGTATGTAGATAGATGAGGAAACCTTTTTTAAATGCACTTTAGAATAAGGCTGTAAAGTAACAAAATGTGCAAGGGAAGAGGTCTGAATTCTTTCCAGATGCATTGTATTTCTTGATAGAAAGTGTAAGTCTAGCCATTTGATGTTTGATAATAATAGAATGATTTTTATTTTTAACTTCATAACTTTTGCTCCTCACTCTCTCACCCTGTCTTCCACGATATGTGGCTAAGCAGACAAATATGTATTTGTTAAAAACCATTAGTAGGACTGGAGCCCTGTTCAAATACTTCCCTCCCTGTTTCCTTAAAGTAAATGATTGGATAGGCGAAAGCAAGGTTACCTACCAATTACTTTCACCAATCAAACCAATTCAGATCAGTGATTTCTTCAAGGACGGTACAGGAACGAAGCATTTCTAAAGTATTCGAACAGGCCTCCCAAAAGGTCTTACATAAGGGGACAGGGAAGTGATACCACAACTTAAAGTGAATTTAAATGGGTCATACATGGCGAGGTTGGTGCTTGTTCACTTTTTAAAACCCCGTTTTTTGGGTAGAGGCCGTGTTACTCACACAAGCAGATGGAGGCTCGTAAAAGCGGCATTGGATAAACTGTTGTGAAGATTTTGACAGCGTGAACACTTAAGTGATACACACATACTGACATATGCACACACACATTGGCTTTCGCTTTTGCCCTGATCCCACAACGCACATGCACCCACACACACACACAACCAACACCCTTCCCCCGCACACACACTAAACAGTGGTCCAGTCCTGTTCATATCCTGTGTGGTGCACGACTAGCCTGTTGAACAATGTGTCCTTTAGATAAGATCTGATGTGAGATGTAATAAATTATAGTACTCATTATGGCCCGGGCCTCCCAGCGTTACTGCAGCTGTCTGCATGGACTCACTGACCTTACATCAGTACAGGTCCTCGGGCTATCAATCCTGTTAACTGTGTCCCAAATGGCACCCTACTCCCTACACAGGGCTTTATTATACCATAGGGCTCTGGTAAAAATAAATAAATAGTGCACTACGTAGGGCATAGGGTGCCATTTGGGACTCGGGACTAACACTTCAAAACCTCGACTACTGTATCTGGACACACAGCCCGATAACTAGGAGCTACACTGTAAGGACCCTATGTTTATTTATTTAATTGTATTTAACCTTTATTTAACCAGGTAGGCAAGTTGAGAACAAGTTCTCATTTACAATTGCGACCTGGCCAAGATAAAGCAAAGCAATTCGACAAATACAACAACACAGAGTTACACATGGAGTAAAACAAACATACAGTCAATAATACAGTATAAACAAGTCTATATACAATGTGAGCAAATGAGGTGAGATAAGGGAGGAAAAGGCAAAAAAAGGCCATGGTGGAGAAGTCAATACATTTTAATGGGGTGCAAAGGAGTTGTTGTTGAATTTTACCCCCTTTCGTGGTATCCAATTGTTAGTAGTTACTATGTTGTCTCATCACTACAACTCCCGTACAGGCTCTGGAGAGACGAAGGTCAAAAGCCATGCATCCTCCGAAACACAACCCAAACTTAACACAGTGCGCATCCAACCCGGAAGCCAGCCACACCAATGTGTTTGGGGAAACACAGCGCACCTGGCGACCTGGTTAGAGTGCACTGCACCCGGCCCACCACAGGAGTCGCTAGTGCACGATGATACAAGGATATCCCTACCGGTCAAACCCTCCCTAGCGACTCTAGGCCAATTATGCATCTCCCCATGGACCTCCCAGTCGCGACCGGCTGCGACAGAGCCTGGACGCGAACCCAGAGTCTCTGGTGGCACAGCTAGCGCTGCGATGCAGTGCCCTAGACCACTGCGACACCCGGGAGGTCTGGGGAAGAGGTAGTTGGGCTAAATTATATATGGGCAATGTACAATAATCTGTGAGCTGCTCTGACAGCTGGTGCTTAAAGCTAGTGAGGGAGATAAGTGTTTCCAGTTTCAGAGATTTTTGTAGTTCGTTCCAGTCATTGGCAGCAGAGAACTGGAACCGACTTGCCAAAACTATAGTTTGGCAAGAAGTCATTTGTGGTTGAAAAACTATTTTTAATGACTCCAACCTAAGTGTATGTAAACTTCCGACTTCAACTGTACATTAGTTGTTTGTCATGAAATATGGTGTCTCTAGCTCTATCGATTTCAGTGTATTTTCGTTCCGTTCTCCCCTACCCCAATAACAAGGCATAGCCTAGAGTCGGGAACGTGTGGCAAATCTGTCAGTAAACAGCATGCAGACAAAACAGGCCTTTTGCAATAGTTTGAAAATACATTAGCGGGAAAACACAGGTTGATTCCTGCTTACAAGCAAAAATTAAAGCAGGAAGCACCAGTGACTCTGTCAATAAAAAGTGGTCAGATAAAGCAAATACTAATCTAGAGGACTGTTTTGCTTGCACAGACTGGAATATGTTGCAGGATTCTTCTGATGGCATTGAGAAGTACACCACTTCAGTCACTGGCTTCATCAATGCATTGATGATGTCGTCCCCACAGTGACTGTACGTACATACCCCAACCAGAAGCCATGGATTACAGGCAACATCCGCACTGAGCTAAATTTTAGAGCTGGAGGCTAATAACAAATCCCGCTCTGCCCTCCGACGAACTATCAAACATAAGATTGAATTGTACTACACCGGCTCTGACGCTCGTCGGCTGTGGCAGGGCTTGCAAACTATTACAGACTACAAAGGGAAGCACAGCCTAGAGCTGCCCAGTGACACAAGCCTACCAGTTGAGCTAAAATGCAACCTCTATTGCACTTCATACTGCCCTTTCACACATGGACAAAAGGAACACCTATGTGAGAATGCTATTCATTGACGACTGCTCAGCGTTCAACACCATTGTGCCTTCAAAGCTCATCACTAAATTAAGGGCCCTGGGACTAAACACATCCCTCTGCAACTGGATCCTGGACTTCCTGGCGGGCAGGCCCCAGGTGGTAAGGGTAGGTAACAACACATCTGCCACGCTGATCCTCAACACGGGGGCCCCTCAAGGGTGCGTGCTCAGTCCCCTCCTGTACTCCCTGTTTACCCATGACTGCATGGCCAAGCTCGACTCCAACACCATCATTGAATTTGCAGTGATAGGCCTAATCACCGACAACGAAGATACAGCCTTTAGGGAGGAGGTCAGAGACCTGGCACTGTGGTGCCAGGATAACAACCTCTCCCTCAACGTGATCAAGACAAAGGAGATGATTGTGGACTACAGGAAAATGAGAGCCGAGCACGTCCCCATCACATCGAGGATGCAGCTGTAGTGGAGCAGATTGAGAGCTTCAAGTTCGTTGGTGTCCACATCACCAACAAACTATCATGGTCCAAACACACCAAGACAGTTGTGAAGCGGGCATTACAATTCCTATTCCCCCTCAGGAGATTGAAAACATTTGGCATGGGTCCCCAGATCCTAAAAAAGTTCTACAGCTGCACCATCGAGAGCATCCAAACTGGTTGCATCACCACCTGGTACGGCAACTGCTTGGCCTCCGACCGCAAGGCGCTACAGAGGTTAATGCGTACTGCCCAGTACATCACTGGGGCCAGGATTTCTGCCATCAAGGACCTCTATACAAGGCAGTGTCAGAGGAAGGCCCCAAAAATTGTCCAAGACTCAAGCCACCCTAGTCATAGACTGTTCTCTATGCTACTGCACAACAACTGTACCGGAGCACCAAGTCAAGGTCCAAAAGGATCAGCGTAGCGGACGTGTTGTTACCTACCCTTACCACCTGGGGGCGGCCCATCAGGAAGTCCAGGATCCACCTGTACATAGCCCACCTATAATTTAGCCCAATCAACTACCTCTTCCCCTACTGTATTTATTTATTTATTTTGCTCCTTTGCACCCCATTATTTTCATTTCTACTTTGCACATTCTTCCGCTGCAAATCTACCATTCCAATGTTTTACTTGCTATATTATATTTACTTTGCCACCATGGCCTTTTTTTTGCCTTTACCTCCCTTATCTCACCTCATTTGCTCACATCGTATATAGACTTGTTTCTACTGTATTATTGACTGTATGTTTGTTTTACTCCATGTGTAACTCTGTGTCGTTGTATGTGTCGAACTGCTTTGCTTTATCTTGGTCAGGTTGCAATTGTAAATGAGAACTAGTTCTCAACTTGCCTACCTGGTTAAATAAAGGTGAAATAATTAAATAAATAAAAAACATCAGGCGAGCGTCAAAGCCAGTGTAGTAGGGTATTCAATCTCAGTCTTGTGTTGATGTTTTGCCTATTTGATGGTTCGTCATAGCGAGATTTCTTTTAAGTGTCCGGGTTATAGTCTCCTTGAAAGAGGTAGCTGTACCGTTTAGCTCAGTCCGGATGTTACCTGTAATCCATGGCTTCTGGTTGGAGTATGCATTAAAGTCCCCGGCCACTAGGAGCGCCACCTCTGGATGAGCATTTTCTTGTTTGCTTATGGCCTTATACAGCTCGTTAAGTGCGGTCTTAGTGCCAGCATCGGTTTGTGGGGGTAAGTAGACGTCTACAAAAAATAAAGATGAAAACTCACTTAGTAAATAATGTGGTGTACAGCTTATTTCTGCAACTTCTGTAAGCGACTCTACTGCTCTGTGCCACTACAGAAATGCGATGATATGAATTCAATGCTTTAATATAAAGGCCAAGAAAAGATAATGCGTTCCGATACATCAGTAAACAAATTATCGAGCTACCTAACTAGCAGATTTACATCATTCATCAACGTCAATGATCACCTGATAGCCTACCCTCTTTTTCCCATGTCAATCATGTCTTTCCGAGGCGCTGTAAATCGTTTGCTTTCAATTTGTGACGAGTGTGTTGTTGCAGAAATAAACAGGCCAATGTTCACTACAGAGGCAGTATGTTATGAATTTCGAGATATGAATGTGTAAACTCTTTTTTATCAATTTGAGCCCCTGCCCCCTGAAAGGTCTATGCACGGGCTCTCTCTCTCTCTCTCTCTCTCTCTCTCTCTCTCTCTCTCTCTCTCTCTCTCTCTCTCTCTCTCTCTCTCTCTCTCTCTCTCTCTCTCTCTCTCTCTCTCTCTCTATCTATCTATCTATCTATCTATCTTCTGGCTCTATACACAGATAGACCCTATCTCTATTAACCGTATCTCAGTCACATTGGTGTCATGAGTCCCATGCATCACCCCAGGACAGTGTACACGCATAGACACAAACTGTGATATCCATGACCTGCAAGAGTTGGAATTGTGATCTAGGATCAGTTTAAATCATAATGAATAAGGGGAGCCTGTTCCTAGATCAGCATTCCTTCTCTGAGCACACTCACACTTAACACACACACACTACACAAACAGTCAAAGATGAGTGCCAAACTAGTAACTAACACAGAAGGGTGTGGGAGAGATGTATGTAAATGAGTAGACAAAACCAGATGCATGTTTTCAACTGCTGCATGTATTTGCTTTACCTCACTTCACACATACAGATGGAGGCTTGCTTCACAGGCTAAACTCTTAAACCTTTTGACAGTGATACACACATAGGCACAGACACAGACACAGAGAGACACAGACACAGGCACAGACAGGAACAGATAGGCACAAACAGACAGGCACAGATACAGGCACACAGCAGAGTGTGAGAGACATGAGTAAATGAGCGGATGGAAAATGTATGCTTGTTTTCAACTGCACTACTGCAGCTTGTCGTTCCCTTACCTCACTTTAAGCAGACGTGAGTTGAAAGCAGGGGAACAAGGATCCCAAGATCCTAAGAAAGAGCAGTCACTCTCTGTCCTCTCTCTTTCTCGCTCTCTCCCTTCTTTTGTTGATGGATGTCCATGTGACTAATGTGAGAATATGATCCGAGGTGATTCCTGTTTTCAGAGGCTGAGGCGGGAGAGGACCACCGCAATGTAAACACATTTCCTGCTGTACAGAGTGTGTGTGTGTATGCTCCTGCAGTGTGCGATTGCTCCATTAGGCCTGTCTGGCAGTGTGTGTGTGTGTGTGTGTGTGTGTGTGTGTGTGTGTGTGTGTGTGTGTGTGTGTGTGTGTGTGTGTGTGTGTGTGTGTGTGTGTGTGTGTGTGTGTGTGTGTGTGTGTGTGTGTGTGTGTGTGTGTGGACGTGTTTAAGTATTCTTGTGGGGACCAGAAGAATAGTAAACAAACAAAGATTTGACAGACTGGGGACATTTGTTGGTCCTAACAAGGTCAAATTCTATTTCTAGGGTTAAGGTTGGAATATGTGTTAGGTTTAGAGTTAGGAACTAGGGTTAAGGTTAGGGTTAGGTTAGGTTAGGGTTAAGGTTAGGGTTAGGGTTAAGGTTAGGGTTAGGGTTAAGGTTAGGGTTAAGGTTAGGGTTAGGGTTAAGGTTAGGGTTAGGGTTAAGGTTAGGGTTAGGGTTAAGGTTAGGGTTAGGGTTAAGGTTAGGGTTAGGGTTAAGGTTAGGGTTAGGGTTAAGGTTAGGGTTAAGGTTAGGGTTAGGGTTAAGGTTAGGGTTAGGGTTAAGGTTAGGGTTAGGGTTAAGGTTAGGGTTAGGGTTAAGGTTAGGGTTAGGGTTAGGGTTAAGGTTAGGGTTAGGGTTAAGGTTAGGGTTAGGGTTAAGGTTAGGGTTAGGGTTAAGGTTAGGGTTAGGGTTCTCTCTTGTCGTGATTTGTGTATTGTACTATATTTTATTTAATATTTTATTTTTAATCCCAGCCCCCGTCCCCGCAGGAGGCCTTTTGCCTTTTGGTAGGCCGTCATTGTAAATAAGAATTTGTTCTTAACTGTCTTGCCTAGTTAAATAAAGGTTAAATAAAAATAAATTAAAAGAAAAGGTTCAGGTTAGGGTAAGAGTACAGGTTAGGGTTTGGTTTTGGGATTAGGGAAAATAGGATTTTGAATGGGACTGAATTGTGTGTCCCCACAAGGTTAGCTGTACAAGACTGTGTGTGCGTGTGTGTGTGTGTGTGTGTGCGCGTGTGTGTGTGTGTGCTCGCCATTCAATATGAGAATGGAAAATACTTTATCTTACTTGAGAGAAAAAACAAGGAGAAACGTGGAGTAGGACATTGGAAGAGGCGAGGGGGGCAGGGAGGTTCGATGTGAGGAAGTGCCCTTTCCCTAAGCTGAGCTCCATTTCCTGTGAGGACAAGAAGTCCCTCATTGGGCGTGCGGTGATCTCATTCTTTACTGCGAGGCTCTTCCGTGGGGCGGCCACTTGGAACCTATCAGCCCGAGGGGGCATGTGGAAGAGTAACACACACACACATACACTTATACATGCACACATACACAAACACACAAAAACACACTCCTGCCTCTGATTACTGCACCCGTGTAGGCTGGAAAACACACACGCACACTCCCACACACCCGGCCTGACAGGAAACAGTGCTGGCCGGAAAAAACAAGCACTTCCTTTGCGCCTTGGTGCCTTTCACAGAGAGGAACCAATCAAAATGAAAAGTCCTGTCCAGTGTTGTTAACGAATGGCCATGCATGCAGAGAACATTACTGCTCATTTACTATGTTCTGTTTGAGGCTCAAACACACACACATTCCCATGTACACATCCACACACACATTCACAGAACACAGGCATGCAGCACACAAACACACACATCCCTTCCGCCTACCCAACCACCCACTCATTCACCGCTTTCCCCTCCACGACCCAAGTTCAGTCACATTTTTCTGTACAGCACCCCCCTCACACCCCTTTTTTCCCCAAAAGTACCCACTAATTTAAATACATTAGGCTTAAATTGCCTCTCTCTTCCTTTCACCCTTCATGTTGACAGACTTACTGTTTTCTCTCTCTAATTTGTAGTAGTAATACATGGGAATTAGCTAGCAGGCCATAATAATCTGCTCCAGGATGCTTGCTTTACAGTACTATTACAGTTGAGAACTAGCAGGAACAGAGCAACCATTATGTCCATGTTCTCTTTAACTACGGTGCGCTGCCCTATGGGACTCTCAATCACAGCCAGATGATGCAGCCTGGATTCGAACCACTGAGATGCAGTGTCTTAGACCACTGCACCACTCAGGAGCCCATTTAGATAGGCATCTGATATTACCTGAAAGGTAGCTTCTGCCCAGGCCCCAACAACCGGACGTACCGGATTTCAGGGGAAATGGAAAGAGAGCCTGTGACAGGACTTTCGCTTTTGGACTTTAACAAGGCGACACTCCATCTTAACTCCTCCTCCACATTTACTGGATTGGTTGAACAGAGCAGAAGAGAACCTCCCCCAACAGTTTGTATTATTCTCGTCAAGACCAGTATTTAGGAGATCTAGTTTCAGTCATTTATTTTACACCTGCTATGTTAGGTTTCCTGAAAAGGGTAAAGACCAGTATTTAGGAGATCTAGTTTCAGTCATTTATTTTACACCTGCTACGTTAGGTTTCCTGAAAAGGGTAAAGACCAGTATTTAGGAGATCTAGTTTCAGTCATTTATTTTACACCTGCTACATTAGGTTTCCTGAAAAGGGTAAAGACCAGTATTTAGGAGATCTAGTTTCAGTCATTTATTTTACACCTGCTACGTTAGGTTTCCTGAAAAGGGTAAAGACCAGTATTTAGGAGATCTAGTTTCAGTCATTTATTTTACACCTGCTACGTTAGGTTTCCTGAAAAGGGTAAAGACCAGTATTTAGGAGATCTAGTTTCAGTCATTTATTTTACACCTGCTACGTTAGGTTTCCTGAAAAGGGTAAAGAGTAGAGGAAGGTGAGTTCAACACTCAATGGATAAACTGTTGGAAATGTTCTGGGAACACTTTAATAAACTATTGATAAACAGTTTGTAGAGAGTTTACTTACCAATTATGAATCATTATTTCTACACTTGAAAAAAATAGCATCTAAAGCATGTCATGATAAAATTGGAAGTACACACACAACACAAGGAATATTATATTTTTGATTGAATTCCATGAAAATGTGACACCTGTAGCTCTGGGGTGAGTTGCTGCCGGAAGCGTCAGCTAGATTTCTTTGTAATGGTGTATAACAATGGATTCATTTTAATGTTAAAATGTAGACAGCCCAAGGCTATTTATATTCGTTGAGGCCCGGGCTATTCTTGTGTTGAATGACCATGTAGCACTGTATATAAGCTTTTGGTTCAAATGCAAGTTGCAGTAGATGATCACTTGTGATTTATAAGGCTTTTGCAGTTCGGAATCCTATGAAATATGTAACTTAAATTGTTCATGCAAGAGATTCATGCTATAAAATGTATTCTGTAGATGCTCTGTGTTTAATAAGTCACATTTAAAAATGAGGTCATACTTTGACATTGGTGGATAATCAGGTATAATCTACTAATGTGGCAGTCTTTTGGGGAGTAACAAGTCATGTATATAAGTTTATAAAGTGTAGACAGTGCACACTTTAGATTAGAGGCTGCAAAATAGTTGATTAGTAATTTGTAACTTGTTTATAAGGATCTGCATTTATCGTCAATTGATGTATTAGTAAGTGCATATACTCACATGTACAAAAGCACTCATTTACAATGATTTAATATCCCATTCATGATGTATACTGTATAAATCCATTTATAAATATGTATATAAATGGTGAGTCAAACTATAAATCAACCATTAAAAATGCCTCATAAATAATTATATGAGTTTTGTATTTTTTTTATTTCACCTTTATTTAACCAGGTAGGCAAGTTGAGAACAAGTTCTCAATTACAACTGCGACCTGGCCAAGAATAAAGCAAAGCAGTTCGACACATACAACAACACAGTGTTACACATGGAATAAACAAACATACAGTCAATAATACAGTAGAAAAAAAGTCTATATACATTGTGTGCAAATGAGGTAAGATAAGGGAGGTAATACCCTGACTACACCACTCAGGTCGCGTGCGCGAGTGTTGCAAAAATAATGTAGGAATCCATGTTATTCAATTATTGCACCCACACTGCTCGCGTGCGTCAACGAGCGTCTGCGATGCAAAGGGCTAAAATAGAAGTCATTTCTATTTATGACGCAGATTACGCTGCAAGTCCTGCCTCTCCCATCTCCTCATTGGTTTATAGAAGCAGGTACCCACGTGCCATCTCCTCATTGGTTATACCCACGTGGGTCATTGAAATACGAACTTTGTTGCCGGTTATCGTGGTAATACCATGAAAGTTTAGTAGCTAGCTAAATTGCCATATATGTTTAATGCTTTTTGACCTGTCCCCAAATTAATGTAATTGGAGTTTGTTTTGATATTTTAACCTGCATGTCGTGATCGCGTTTGGTGTGGGGGACAAAATAAATGTATGCACGATGGCACACGCGCGCGTTGAATTGTGCACCCTTCCATTTCACCGGAAGTTGTAGACAGGTGACGCCCCAAAATAAATTCTTATTTACAATGACGGCCTCGGAACAGTGGGTTAACTGCCTTGTTAAGGGGCAGAATGACAGATTTGTACCTTTTTAGCTCAGGGATTCGATCTAGCAACCTTTCGGTTACTGGCCCAATGCTCTAATCACTAGGCTACTTGCCGTTATTTAACGAGGACGATAACACATAATCACTCAGGACAGACACAAGCAAAAACCCATGACATAAATGTTGCAGCAGCCTAGGCTACACCTAAACTGTCACGTTCTGACCTTAGTTCCTTTTTTATGGCTTTGTGTTAGGTTGGTCAGGGCGTGAGTTGGGGTGGGTTATTTTTTCTATGTTGTTATATTTCTATGTGTTTGACCTCGTATGGTTCTCAATCAGAGGCAGGTGTCGTTCGTTGCCTCTGACTGAGAATCGTACTTAGGTAGCCTGTTTTCCCATTTTGGTTGTGGGTGTCTGTTTAGTGTCTGTTCACCTAGCAGAACAGTTTCGTTTTCACTTCGTTGTTATTTTGTGTCGTTTTTCAATTAAAATATGACGAACACTTACGACGCTGCATTTTGGTGCTCCTCTCCTTCCACCAACTAGAAACGTTACAGAAACACCAACCAAGGACCAAGCAGCATGGTAACAAGGAGCAGAGGGTTCTGGACTCCTGGACTTGGGAGGAGATACTGGATGGCAAGGGACCCTGGGCACAGGCTGGGGAATATCGCCGCCCCAAGAAAGAACTGGAGGCAGCGAAAGCTGAGTGCTTTCAGAGAAATATCCAATCCGGAAGTGCCCCATATTTTGAAAGCGCTGCGTTCCAATGAGTCCCTATTGAGCTGTGAATGTGCTATCAACCAGTTTACGCTTTCTACGTATTCCCCAAGGTGTCTACAGCATTATGACGTAGTTTTACGCATTTATCTTAAAGAATAGCCGTAGGCGGCTACATTGCGTAAGTGGTCACCTGATGGCTCCAAGGGTGACTCTCGCGTAAAATACAGAGGGAGCCATTACATATATTAGCAATCTAGGACAGAGTAGGATGTAGTTCACTATGGGCACGCAATTCATCCAAAGTGAAAATGCTGCCCCCTATCCCTAACAGGTTTTAATGCCATTAATGTCTCTGTTGGAATGTCTGTGTGAGAGGTTGTGGGTGTTTGTTACTGTTGGGATGTTCCTAATGGGGTACAGGTATTCAAATAAGGAAAAGGACAAATGTGTTTAGTTTAGGGTTGAGTTTGAGTTCTATAGAAGGATAAAAAGTGTGGAGATGTTTCAGGAGATATGGTGTGTTGGGGGGGGGCTGTCTGTATAGCTGTGGAAGATGTTATGGATATACGGTTGTAGAAGTGGTGTGGTTTTTTGGCTATTGTGATGTGTGGTGTTGTTTTGTATCGTGTGGTAGAGGGAAAGGTGAGTATGGCACGTGTATGCATGTACCATCAATTCTCTCTCTCTCTCTCTCTCTCTCTCTCTCTCTCTCTCTCTAAGTGTCCTTATCTCAGCACACTAACTCACTGGACAGGCCTGTCTGTGAAGGAACCGCCAGCTACTTGATTGACAGGCTGTTTAGACACAACATATCTACAGTGGGAGGCTGCTATAATAACACTGGTCAATGGAAAATAAAATATAGCTTAATAATAGGCCGTTCCGGTTTTTACAATTTATATGCTGTTCTGCTCTGTGTTTCCCTGGTCTTTGTATGTGATATAGCCCTGGCTCTCTGTGATTTTGAGACAGCTGAACTCTGCAAGGGGCAGATCTTCACCCTGTTCCCATTCCCACTTTTCTTCCCACATAATTTGAGTAAAATATCTGGAATCTTAAAGAATCTGCCCCTTTTTTTCAATGTTCACCTAAAATGACATACCCAAATCTAACTGCCTGTAGCTCAGGACCTGAAGCATGGATATGCATATTCTTGATACCATTTGAAAGGAAACACTTTGAAGTTTGTGGAAATATGAAATGACTTTAGGAGAATATAACACATTAGATCTGATAGAAGAAAATACAAAGGAAAAAGCAACAGTGTTTTGTATTTTTTGTACCATCATCTTTGAAATGCAAGATAAAGGCCATAATGTATTATTCCAGCCCAGGCACAATTTAGATTTTGGCCACTAGAAGGCAGCAGTGTATGTGCAAAGTTTTAGACTGACCCAATGAACCTTTGCATTTCTGTTCAAAATGTTGTATCAAGATTGCCCAAATGTGTCTAATTGGTTTATTAATAAGTTCATAACTGTGCACTTTCCTAAATCAATAGCATGGTATTCTTTCACTGTAATAGCTACTAGAAATTGGACAGTTCAGTTAGATGATCAAGAATTAAAACATTCTTCCCATATGAGATATGTCTATGTCCTGGGAAGTTATCTCATGCTAATTGCATTAGCCTACGCTAGCTCAACCGTCCAGTGGGGGACCCACCTATCCTGAAGAAGGGACTGTCAAGACATCACTGTTGACCTATTATTAAACTCTCATTCTCACTCACTTTCTCTCTTTCCCCTTCTCTAGCACTGATATTCTCCCTCAGTCGGTCCATCCATCCATGTCTGTCTCTCTGTCCGTCCGTCCCTCCTTCTATCTGCCTACCCTCCTCTCTCTCTCTCCCCCTCTCTCTCTCTCTCTCTCTCTCTCTCCCTCCTTCCCTGCATCCCTGTAGTAAGAGTGTGTGTAGTCCAGGGCAGCAACAGGCAGCAGCAGCATGGGTGGCAGGTCTGGAGGTCTGGGTCTGCTGGGTCTAGCCCAGGATAATCACATTAATTATTGTGATTACAGACCATTTACCCCCAGAGTCACACTTCGCTCCTACTTACAGCCCCCTGTGCTCTGTACATGAAGTCCCAGTTGCCACGGGCGGTCTGTCTTCCTGTAGTGCTCTCGGGGAGCGGAGGCCACCCCACTCACCAAGTTTCACTCAAACACAATCGGTCCCGAAGGTAACCAGGGAACACAGTACCTCATCTCATTGCTGCAGGAATCGCAGACGAAAATACATTTTGCCATTGAAACTCAGTAGTCCTGTAAGTACTTTTTCCATTAAGCTATACTCTAAACACTGCAGACACACACACACACACACACATATGGTCTTTCCTTTGCATTTCACAGTTTTCATTAAGAACACATTGAAGGATAAAGTGTTCCCTGATACTTTGAGGGCAGTGAAAGACATACACCCTGGCCAATGCCCACACACACGCTAGCACACAGGCACACAGGCACACACACACACACACACACACACAAAGACACACACACACACACACACACACATACCTTAAAAGTTCAATTAAATGAAGTCTCAAATAGCCTAATTACCTGCATGACCACCAATGTTATTTACATGTTGAAATGTCCTTGTGGTCTGTCTCACATAGGGAAAACCCATAGAAGCCTTAAGATACGGATCAGGGAGCACCGCAGCAATATAGGGACAGGTGAGACCAAAAATCTGATTGCTGTTCATTTCGTACAAGCTGGACATCCTATTACTTCTCTGAGATACATTGGAATAGAAATGGGAAGGGGACTTTGAGAGGAAACTTCTTCAAAGGGAATCTTTCTAGATCCACATGCTCAACACACACTCCTCTTGGCCATTTTTATAGTTTCAAAAGGTCCAAAAAGTGTTTTAGTTTAATTCAATATTTTATGTGTATGTATATAACAGGAAATATTGATCAAATTCCTTGTGATTATATATTTTGATACACTGAATGTTAATATTGTGAACCTATGTTATACATGTTTTACCTCCTGTTTCAGGATGTGATGTCATGAAGTACTCCCCCTATATACATGTATAGGACCTTCCACCCCCACCTGGGTTATGGATGCCTGATGAAGACCTACATGCCGAAATGGTATGAATAAATATCACATGGGAGCATGAGCAGCAGTGTGCAGTGTTTTCCTTTCTGTTTTCCATGAGTTTGCCTACAACTCCAGCACCTGGATGTGCGCATGTTCTTCAGCTTTAGTCTCAAATAGCCATCCCTTGATTTGTATTTTTTATTTTTTTCTCTTCTTAAAATGTGATTTTAAACCTAACTTGAACCACACTACTAACCGTAGGGCTCCAGAGTGGCGCAGCGGTCTAAGGCACTGCATCTCAGTGTAAGAGGTGTCACTACAGTTCCTGGTTTGAATCCAGCCTGTATCACATCCAGACATCCTTTTTTGGAGCATGCAATATTATAAGAATTATAAGTGTTTGTATTAGGACTAATTATTTCATACAGATTTCTGCTCATCTTTATTAAGGGTGGCAATAATGATGGACCTGACTTCATATTATAATAACTTATAGTAGTCGGGTATCTGCACGCATTTCAGCACTGTGGTTTAACGGTGTTATTCAAGAGGCTCAACAAGTAAGAGAGTGGTGACATTTCAGCTCGATCTACTGTCTCTATTATATTATGACAGACCAGCTAGATCTACTGTCTTTATTATATTACAACAGAACAGCTGTATCTACTGTCTCCATTTCACTTTGGCCGTTGATGTGGGCCTGCCCTCCCCTCAACAGCCTCAAATAGGCTATTTCATTTCATAAATAATATTTGTATATTATTAATTGCAAACAACAGCATTAGCATGAGAAGAACTTACCAGTCCAAAACGATGTCCTCTCCGTTCAAAAAATATTCCTCCATTGGGAATCGCTAAATGAATCGTCCTCCAACAGTCTCTGTCACTTTCCCAATCAATTTCTTCAAAAATTGTGTGTACATCTGTATATCTAGACTTAGATTTAGCTTTCCCTGACTTAGACGCCATACTGATTGATATATTATCAGCTGAAGATGCGCTTTACCAAAACAATGCTGTGCGCAACATGCGTTGCTCTTTCCGGTATGAATCTTCAATGGCGAATTAACCTCTTTACGGCGGAGTTTACTACATGAGTTGGTCTTCCAACACATAAACATTACATATTACCATTTACCTCAGCTCATTGGCTATCTACCCAGCTAGATTTCAAGACGATCAGTGGTCATTGGGTTAAAATACAGTCAATCAACGAAACAGTGGTCATATCATTGGTGCACAATGATATCATTACTTGTTGTCTTCAAATCGGTTTCTTTCAGTCAATACGTCCCGTGAAATTACCCATCAGGTTTGGTTGTGTTACAAATAAACCAGTTGATTGCAATGAAACCAAACATGACTGGAAAAGTCACGTTTACTGTGTGTATTTACATCGAATGTGTCGTCGAAAATGGAATGAGACGGAATTCACGACACAAGCGGTTCACAAAATGTTTCATGTTAGGCTATACAAATGGATTTTATCAAGCAAAATACCATTCATTGTGTAACAACGAGCATTGGGATTGCAAAAAGAGGAAGATCGTCAAAGGTAAACTATTTATTTTATTGCAGTTTGTGATTTTGTTACGCCTGTGCTGGTTGAAATAGTTGTTTTTTATGGGGCTCTATCCTCAGATAATCGCATTGTATGCTTTCGCAGTAAATCCTTTTTTAAATCTGACAACGCAGTTGGATTAGCAAGATTCTAGGCTTTCGACCCATGTGAGACACTTGTATTTTCATGAATGTTTAATATGACTATTTATGTAGCGATCACCGTATGTTGTCGAATTTAATCCCGTTTATGGGTTGCACAGAGAGGTTAAATGGATGTTCTACTAGATGTTTTCAAATGACAGAAAAATGATTAACTGAATATTCATGTATAATAATGATAAAATAGTGGGAAAAAAGTAGAAAAAAGGTATGCAGATGTCTTTATATTTCTCCAGTTAAAAGTTAAACATTCTCTTGTCAGACTGCGTACACGACCGTATTGATTATCATTACAGATACAGGTAGTTTTCGACATTTAGAAAAACGTTAGATTTCAAATGTATGAATTTATGAATATTTTAATTTCAGACAGTCAGCAAGTAACAAAAAGAAAGCTTTAGTGAAGTCTGACAAAATTCAGAGAAAAAGTTTACACCAACCCAGAACTGCTGAAGAGTACAGAAAGAAGGAAAGAGAGAGGTTAGGGGTTGGAGAGGTTACAGAAATAGTTCTCTCTCTATATATATATATATATATAACAGGACACTGTACTGTCTATACTCGGTTTGTTGTTTACATTAAAACCTTTTCATTAAATCGTTTTTAATCCCGAACTAAAGTTTTGTTGCTAAGGATTCCACGACGCCGTTAGCCTTTACGGACTGCAAGTTTGTGTTCCTTTTTTTGCATGGATTCCGCGAGTGCTAGCTGGCTGGTTGCAGTATAGAGCCAATTTTGATACCAAGCAGATCCTGAGGGAAATCGATGAGTACCAACAGCTTTACCCTATGGAGGGACAACATACTCCTTCGTGGAAAGATCTGACCGCCTCACAAAATAACTTTAACCCAACAAAAAAAGAAAAACAGATTAATCTACAGGCACGGACAATTCACTAACCATTGAGGTAGAGGCTAGTGCTCTGGCTGGAATCCATGCAACACTGGCAAAGTTGTGTGAGGCGGTAGCAGGGAACATGGATTGTCTACTCAGGGAAAACAGGGTGATGAAGGAGACGCTACAAGACATAAAGTCATATCATGCGTGAAAATATTTTTTTTCTGGGATTCCTGAGGACACATCCAATAATCTAGAGGGCGCGATCAGAGAATTCATGCAATCGACCTTGAAACTTCCTATAGAGACTGTAAACAAGGTGGCTTTCCACTGAGTACACAGACTTGGAGTTCGGAGCGACAAGACCAAGGGTACCCGACCGATCATCGCAAAATTTGAACACTACCAACAAAAGGAGCTGATCAAAAGAGGACGGGAGCTCAAAGGGACCAAATTCAGTCTCAATGACCAACTTCCATATGAGATAAACGAACATCATAAGACACTGTATCTGGTACAAAGACAACAAAGGATGGATGGTAGGCCTTTATCATTGTGGACCAACTCTTTATAGATGGACAGCTATTCCAAGACAGCTCCATAACACCGTGGCTGTACAAAATTCTACAGGGACTTCAGGTTATGAAAGAAATAAGGTATGGGAACTGTTTAAAATATCTGAACATTATGAAGTGGATATGAACACACACGTACTCAACTACATGCTTGCTTACACATACGGACTTATACATGCTCACACACACCTGATCGCGCTCGCTTCTCTCAATCTCTTTCTCTCTTTTCTCTTCCTCTCTCTCTATTGTCGTTATGGCCATCAAAATGCTAGCTATTGAAATCAAATCCAATGACAACATTAGAGGATTAGAAATCCAAGGCTTAAAAACAAAGGTGTCCATGTATGCTGATGACTCAAGTTTTATATTAAGTCCTCAAGTTAGATCCCTGCAATGTCTCATTGAAGATCTAGATAACTTTTCTGTACTCTGGACTAAAACCTAATTATTAAGTGTCAACATTACGTTTTGGATCCTTAAAAAATTCAACTTTTACATTACCTTGCAGCTTACCTATAAAATGGGCTGATGGTGAAGTAAACAAATTCGGGAATTCATATCACTAAAGATATAGTTAAGCTCTCCACAATGAATTTCAATAGAAAACTTGTAAAAATAGACATGATCCTGCAAGAGGTTACAGAGGTTACAGAAAGAGTATGTATACAGTGGGGCAAAAAAAGTATTTAATCAGCCACCAATTGTGCAAGTTCTCCCACTTAAAAAGATGAGAGAGGCCTGTAATTTTCATCATAGGTACACTTCAACTATGACAGACAAAATGAGGACACAAAATCCAGAAAATCACATTGTAGGATTTTTAATGAATTTATTTACAAATTATGGTGGAAAATAAGTATTTGGTCAATAACAAAAGTTTATCTCAATACTTTGTTATATACCCTTTGTTGGCAATGACAGAGGTCAAATGTTTTCTGTAAGCCTTCACAAGGTTTTCACACACTGTTGCTGGTATTTTGGCCCATTTCCTCCATGCAGATCTCCTCTAGAGCAGTGATGTTTTGGGGCTGTTGCTGGGCAACACGGACTTTTAACTCCCTCCAAAGATTTTCTATGGGGTTAAGATCTGGAGACTGGCTAAGCCACTCCAGGACCTTGAAATGCTTCTTACGAAGCCACTCCTTCGTTGCCCGGGCAGTGTGTTTGGGATCATTGTCATGCTGAAAGACCCAGCCACGTTTCATCTTCAATGCCCTTGCTGATGGAAGGAGATTTTCACTCAAAATCTCACGATACATGGCCCCATTCATTCTTTCCTTTACACGGATCAGTCATCCTGGTCCCTTTGCAGAAAAACAGCCCCAAAGAATGATGTTTCCACCCCCATGCTTCACAGTAGGTATGGTGTTCTTTGGATGCAACTCAGCATTCTTTGTCCTCCAAACACGACGAGTTGAGTTTTTACCATAAAGTTATATTTTGGTTTCATCTGACCATATGACATTCTCCCAATCTTCTTCTGGATCATCCAAATGCTCTCTAGCAAACTTCAGACGGGCCTGGACATGTACTGGCTTAAGCAGGGGAACACATCTGGCACTGCAGGATTTGAGTCCCTGGCGGCGTGGTGTGTTACTGATCGTAGGTTATGTTACTTTGGTCCCAGCTCTCTGCAGGTCATTCACTAGGTCCCCCCGTGTGGTTCTGGGATTTTTGCTCACCGTTCTTGAGATCATTTTGACCCCACGGGGTGAGATCTTGCGTGGAGCCCCAGATCGAGGGAGATTATCAGTGGTCTTGTATGTCTTCCATTTCCTAATACTTTGCTCCCACAGTTGATTTCTTTAAACCAGGATGGATACACACAGTCTGTAAGCCATTCAGTCCCTTCTATAGGCTGCACACCAACACACACACACACAGTCTGTAAGCCATTCAGTCCCTACTGTAGGATACGTGCACACAGTCAGTAAGCCATTCAGTCTCTACTATAGGATGTGTGCACACACAGTCTGTAAGCCATTCAGTCCTTACTATAGGATTTGTACACACACAGTCAGTAAGCCATTAAGTTTGCTTTAAAATACATGAGCAGAATCTATACATTACATTCTTTCAGGTTTGCCATATCATTTTGAAAATATGTCAGGTTTCAATGAAATATCAAAAATATTAGGTTGTAGATTGCGGAAGGTGTTGAGGTAATGAAAGAAATCAGTCAAATCAAATAAAAATGGTAATTTAAAAAATATATATAATTTCAGAGTTTCAAATAACTGTGCATGACTGTTAATAATCCATTTTTAAAACATGTGAAAATGTATTAGCTTTCCAAATGGTCTTGACGTTTTTTCACCGTTGTAATGAGATTTTTAAGGACTTGTTTTGCAAAATATGTTCAAAAAGGTGTTAAATTGTCAGTAAATGTTTTTAAATTAATGCTCACAAACACTTCAGACCTTGTAATTAATGCCAAAAAAAGAAATTTGTTGATGCAAGTCTTTTTAAAGATTTCATGTTTGACGCAACCTTCTGATCCAGATTTCGTGAGAATCACCCAATAGCCTGGAACTCTGCTGCAACACTGAGCCACTGTTGAGGTCGGAAACACATTCCTCCATTCCTCGCCCTCTCCTTGTGACTCCCAGAATGAATGGGGGGGAGGGGAGAGAAAGAGAGAGAGAAAGAGAGAGAGAGACGGTCGGAAGGGCAGACAGTCAGACAGTCAGAAGGGCAGTCAGACAGTCAGAAGGGCAGACAGACAGTCAGAAGGGCAGTCAGACAGTCAGAAGGGCAGACAGACAGTCAGAAGGGCAGTCAGACAGTCAGAAGGGCAGTCAGACAGTCAGAAGGGCAGTCAGACAGTCAGAAGGGCAGACAGACAGTCAGAAGGGCAGTCAGACAGTCAGAAGGGCAGTCAGACAGTCGGGCAGTCAGAAGGGCAGACAGACAGTCAGACAGTGAGAAGGGCAGACAGACAGACAAACAGAAAGAGGGAGACTCCCACAATCCCGACATCAATGTTTGGGCATGAGAGAAGAAGAAGGAGGGAAAAGGAATCGGGGGACATTCTGATATGACCTCACACCAGCGGAATGTACAACAACGTGTGGCTTAATTGATTTGGAGCTCCTGAGTGGTGCAGCGGACTAAAGCACTTCATCTTTGTTACCCGGTGTAGGCCGCCATTGTAAATAAGAATGTGTTCTTATTTAAGGTAAGGTTTAAGCTAAAAAATAATTGACCATCACCAGGACAGAACACTCAACCTTCTGATCCAAAGTCATGGGATTAGTCATGATGAGTGTTAACCACTGGGATCAAACACGCAACATTCTGATCCAGTCACTGACATCGAACACGTTACCTTCTGATCCAGAGTCACTGAGATCAAACATGCAACCTTCTGATCCAGAGTCACTGGGATCAAACACGCAACATTCTGATCCAGAGTCACTGAGATAAAACACGCAACATTCTGATCCAGAGTCACTGGGATCAAACACACAACATTCTGATCCAGAGTCACTGAGATAAAACACGCAACATTCTTATCCAGAGTCACTTAGATAAAACACGCAACATTCTGATCCAGAGTCACTGAGGTCAAACATGCAACCTTCTGATCACAGTACCCTAGCAAGACCCAAGCCTACTTGATGGTAATACCGCTCCCTGTTTCCCCTAGCACACACTAACCTTGTGAGTCCACACATGTTTTAAAGGGTTTACCCTAGGTCCTCAGCACATCGATAGACGTCGACAAGTCATACTTGTGCGATCTGCCTGGCCTTAGCTGGGTGACATGGATCATCACTAACTCCCATTTGTGTGCATCTTCACCACACACACACTTACCTGGACCAGTGTAGACAGAACTTGATGGCCATTGAGTGTGTGTGTGTGTGTGTGTGTGTGTGTGTGTGTGTGTGTGTGTGTGTGTGTGTGTGTGTGTGTGTGTGTGTGTGTGTGTAGTGTGAACTCAATGGCCAGGCCACTCCATTCCCTAGTCCCTCTGTAACAAAGGCTAAAGCACTTATTTTAAGCCACAATCTTGAGTTTTTGTCTCAGGGGTTGCGACTGGGGAAATGTAACCACTCTCAAATGTATAGATGTATCTATGGATGCAACTAAGCACTGACGGTCTGTGAGATCAACATATCCCAGATTGTGCCTTTGACCTGGCCCAGGCAGCACAGACTCACAACTATGTCTGCTGCATACTGAGCATGTCTACATATATCTAGTGGGTATTTCTGCTCCAGACATTCCATCTTTGACCTTTCACAATTGTCCTCTGAACACACAAAAGCATGACACCTGCGATACAGATATTCCTCTCAATCTGTTGGATAAATAATTATTGGTTCACTTGCAGAGTGACCTGGATGGATGTTTATTTGAATTGTTCTGAGCATAAATCATGTCACACTACCAATGGCTGGTCACACTTTACTTGGATAGTCTGGATTCTCCATCTGTAGATGCTCTACAGATTGTCATACTATCAACAAACTATCTGTTGATAAGCAACTGCTTGCTAAGGTTAGGGTTAGGATTAGGTTTAGAATAAGGGTTAGGGTTAGGGTAAATCAAATCAAATCAATCAAATGTATTTATTTATATAGCCCTTCTTACATCAGCTGATATATCAAGTGCTGTACAGAAACCCAGCCTAAAACCCCAAACAGCAAGCAATGCTGTTGTGGAAGCACGGTGTCTAGGAAAAACTCCTTAGAAAGGCCAGAACCTAGGAAGAAACCTAGAGAGGAACCAGGCTATGTGGGGTGGCCAGTCCTCTTCTGGCTGTGCCGGGTGGAGATTATAACAGAACATGGCCAAGATGTTCAAATGTTCATAAATGACCAGCATGGTCAAATAATAATAATCACAGTAGTTGTCGAAGTTGCAACAAGTCAGCACCTCAGGAGTAAATGTCAGTTGGCTTTTCATAGCCGATCATTGAGAGTATCTACCACTCCTGCTGTCTCCAGAGAGTTGAAAACAGCAGGTCTGGGACAGGAGCCATAACAGCATTAGTGAGGTCAGTCATTGATGTTGGGCAATTAGGCCTGGCTCACAGTCAGCGTACCAATTAATCCCAAAGGTGTTCGATGGGGCTGAGGTCAGGGCTCTGCTCAGGCGAGTTCTTCCACACCAATCTCGACAAACCATTTCTGTATGGACTTCGCTTTGTCCAAAGGGGCATTGTCATGCTGAAACAGGGAAGGGCTTTCCCCAAACTGTTGCCACGAAGTTGGAAGCACAGAATCATTAAGATTTCCCTTCATTGGAATTAAAAACAGCCCCAGACCATTATTCCTCATCCACCAAACTTTACAGTTGGCACTACTTATTCGGGCCGGTAGCGTTCTCCTGGCATCTGCCGAACCCAGATTTGTCCATCGAACTGCCAGATGGCAGTCCCATTCTGTGAGCTTGTGTGGCCTACCACGTCTCGGCTGAGCCGTTGTTGCTCCTAGACGTTTCCACTTCACAATAACAGCACTTACAGTTGACCAGGGCAGCTCTAGCAGGGCATTCGACCAACTGACTTTTTGGAAATGTGGCATCCTATGACAGTGCCATGTTGGATGTCACTAAGCTCTTCAGTATGGGCCATTCTACTGCCAAAGTTTGTCTATGGAGATTGCATGGCTGCGTGCACGATTTTATACACCTGTCATCAACAGGTGTGGCTGAAATACCCGAATCCACTACTTTTGTGGAGTGTAAACAATGCTCATATACTTTTTTCAGGCATATCCTATGTGAAAAGTGTATTAGATATCTGTAATTTGGCTTAATGATAAAGAAACTCAGTGGGAGATATAGAAAGGGGTTGGTAGAGAAAAGTAAAATTTGAGGAGGCGCAAGAGGAGGAGGATAAGGCTGCTACATGCCTACAATCACACCCAATCCAGGGGTGTGGGGGGCAGGGGGTGGGGTGATCACAGGGCATCGAATTAGCAATCTGGAGACCCCCAGATCAGGACTTCACAGGTGGGGGGCACCCCGCTGAGCGCTACAAGCTCTCACAGCCTCACAGCAAAATTAGACGTGTGTCCACGTTTCTCTTAACATCACATTTGGATCTGGAGTCTGCAGAGTGTGTGGATTACACCGATCCACCATCCCCATTCTCAACGCCCTAGCAAAACCCAAGCCTACTTGATGGTAATAGCGGTTTCCTCTAGTGGCAATGTGGGTTAAGTTAAGAGTTTAGGTTGTATTAGGGTTTAGGTATGTTAGGCACACAGAAACAACTCTACAGTTAAGTTAAAGCATTAATTCATATTAGGTTAAATGAAGGGTTAAGGTTAAGGATACATACCACTCTACGGTTAACAATTCATGCATTCATTTCCTGATTGCTTAAATTAAGAATTAAGATTTGGGATAAACAGAGAAACAACTCCACGGTTAAGTATAGACAATTAATGAGACTTGTTTTGCCAACACATTATGGTTGAATTACGCTATCTTTGGTGCAGTGATTTGAGCAAGAATCTCCAGTTTTTTAGATCCAACTCCGGGCACTCGTTTTATATTTTTTTGCCCTTTGTGTACGTTTTTTAAGGAGTCTCTCGATATCCTGTGGCCCTTCAAAAACGTCACATTTCCACTTGAATTTGGAGTGATCTCCCTGCTGAGAGATACAGAGAAGCCCTCCCCATCCCCTTTTACCCCCTCCCCATCCCCTTTTACCCCCTCCCCATCCCCTTTTACCCCCTCCCCCTCCCCATCCCCTTTTACCCCCTCCCCATCCCCTTTTAACCCCTCCCCATCCCCTTTTACCCCCTCCCCATCCCCTTTTACCCCCTCCAAATCCCCTTTTACCCCCTCCCCATCCCCTTTTACCCCCTCCCCATCCCCTTTTACCCCCTCCCAATCCCCCTAGGTCATTTGCATCTCACTAGGTATGGATTGGGGGGGATGGGGGGAGGAGGTAGGGGGGTCCTAGCAGTCTTTTAAAGCGAGTTGTTACATACACACATTCTCCACTCAATTACACACACTCACGGACGTGTGTTCATGTACAGAAAGTATGATGCATTCACATAATCCATTTAGTAACTGGTTCCCTAAAACACACTCTATAACACACACACATACAAGCGTGCACACATGCTCAAACAGCACGAATAAGGTCACGTATGCAGTGTGTGTGTGTGTGAGCGATGTGACACACCATAAGGCCTAGAATTATGGCCGGAACTGCAGAACTTAGGGCTCTGAAGACCAAACACACTGAGAGGTCTAGAACAGGAGGAAATGATCCATCAACACACAGACAAATGGATCCCCTGACCAGTGATGATAACTCAAACAACAACAGCATTTTCACTTTTTACTGCCTCTTCCTTTTTAAGCCAGGGTTCAGCCAATCAGCAGAGATGCCATTCAAATGGTGCCAACAGCACTCCTTCCTGTCAACTCAAACACCCCCTTCGTTAATTTATTGGCTTTCCTCTCACTCACAAAATATGATTTAGTTTTCTCTTTTCTTAGGTAATGGAATACTTTTCTCAATCTTTCCTTCTTTCTTTCTTTGCACCTCTCTCTCTCTCTCTCTCTCTCTCTCTCTCTCTCTCTCTCTCATGGCCGGTCCGGGCCATTCTGTCACCCTATGACACCCCAGACAAAAAAAAATCGAATTTCTAGACATTGAAGTTAAGTGCAATTTAGGTTCTAAAAAAAAGGCGTAAAGACGTCCAAACACCAACATCCGTGGACGTGGAAGCCAGTCCAGACAGGACCAAAAAATCATCAATCTGCCACCATAGGAGGCCTGCCTAATAAGCAGGCCGGCCCTGCTCTCTCCCCCACCTCATTGTCGTAAGCAATTCAATATGATGGGCATGTTTGTAGAAAGTTGCAGGAATATTCCATTTGATTCATTTTTTTCTCCTCTAATGAAACATTGATGATATCAGGCAGATGATATATCGACCAGAAGGTTGGGAACAATCCAACCCTCTCTGTGAGGAATGCATATTGAGTGCCAGCATTGCGTTACACACACACACAAGCGTGCAAACACACACAGACACACACACACACACACAGATATTACCCTACCCACCCGCACACACACACCACACACACACACACACACACACTACCCCACCCACCCACCCGCACACACACACACACACACGCACACATTGACATTACCCCACACACACAGACACACACACACACATAGACATTACCCCACCCACCAGCACACACACACACATACCCTAACACACACACCAACCCCAACTATATGCATTCCTGTCAGGAAGTGTTGAAATGCTTGTAAATCCTGAAATGCCAGTTCAGAGTAGCAGAGCTCTTCTTTCACGCTCGGCGCGGCAGAGACAAGGGCCTGACAAATGGATGTGTTCAAACACATTAGCCATCTCCCCTTTTGTGAGCGGGGCAAACGTTTAGTTGGGCAAATGACCCCCAGGATCAAAACAAATGTGATAAATAAGGGAGGGAGGGATTCTAAAAGGGGCCCATTGACCTTTTTGAGGGCTACCTTGGGTTCACGAGGGGCGAAGGGTTGTGTGTAGATGGGTGGTGTGTGTGTGCATGCACCAGTGTCTATGCAGACATTTGTGCATGTGAGGTTGCAGGTATGTTTCTAGTGAAAGTCTACACACCCTTTGCACACATTTTGCTGCCCTGAATTTTTATCTAAATAGGGATTCAATTATATTTTTTCCTACTGATCTACACAACCTACTCCACGTTTTCAAAGTAAAAGACAATTCTAGAAACGTTTCCAAATTCATATATGCAACATATACACATTGTTTTTATGAAAATTGCTCAAACCCAGTTAATTTAGTTGGGAATCATTGACGGACTGTCACGTCCTGACCTTAGTTCCATTTTTATGTCTCTATTTTAGTTTGGTCAGGGCGTGAGTAGGGGTGGGCATTCTATGTTTTGTTCTGTGTATTATATCTCTATGTGTTTGGCCTGGTTCCCAAGCAGAGGCAGCTGTCAATCGTTGTCTCTGATTGAGAACCATACTCAGGCAGCCTGATTTCCCACTATGGGTTGTGGGTAATTGTTTTCTGTCTGTGTTTTCACCATACAGAACTGTTTCGATTTTCATTTCTTTCCTTCACTTGGTTATTTTGTATTTTTTCATGTTCTGATATAATAAATTATCATGGACACTTCCAACACTGCATTTTGGTCCGATCCTTCCTACTCCTCATCAGATGAAGAAGAAGTTCGTTACACGGACAGCAAAATTCAAACCTTGTCTCTGACTTTAAAGCAGATATATGTCTTAGGACTGAGACCGGATCATTCGGGAACACTCAACACCTCCTGGAAAGTCATTTTGTGTGTTTCTGGCATAAAAATGTGTGTATTTGTCCCGCTGAAAAATAAAACTATCCCAGGGTTAGGTTCCTATAACTTTAGAACTGGGTTTTGCTCCTTTCATGTTCCTGATCATGAAAAACCCCTGACATCCACCACAAAATACCCTAGGAAACTATTTTCCACCTTCTCTTCCCTGCTTAGTCCTCCACCCCTTCCCGTCCCTCCTCCCTCTCTGCAGCAGTGGAGGCTGCTGGGGGGAGGACGGCTCATATACATGTCTGGAAGTGAGCAAATGGAATGGTTTCAATGTGTTTGATGTATTTGATACAATTTCACTAATTCTGCTCCAGCCATTACCACGAGTCCGTCCTCCCCAATTAAGGAGCCACCAACCTCCTGTGGTCTGCAGACGGCGTTGTCAAACACTTTAAAAAGAAGACTGACAACATCCAATCCTCATTCACTCAGCCTATTAAGTCCACTGGTCCCACTTACACAGAACTACCCTACGCCTTGACCTCTTTCTCCACCCTCTCTCCAGATGACATCCTGCGACTAGTGAGGTCTGCTGCCCAACAACCTGCCCGCTCAACCCCATCCCCTCTTCCCTTCTCCAGACTATCTCTGGAGACCTTCTCCCATTCCTCACTTCCCTCATCAACTCATCCCTGAGCACTGGCTGCATCCCCTCTGATTTCAAAATGGGCTGAGTAGCTCCCCTCCTCAAGAAACCAACACTCGACCCCTCTGATGTCAAAAATGATATCCCTTATTTTTTTGATTTCCAAAAATCTGTGCATGCTCTCTCTAATCAACTCCCTCGCTGTCTCTCTCAGGACGATCTTCAAGACGTGTCACTCAACCGAGACTGCTCTCCTCTGCTCTTCGACACCGTGAACCATCAGATCCTCCTTTCCACCATCTCAGGGCTGGGCGTCTCAGACTCTGCACACTCTTTGATTGCATCCTACCTGGCAGGCTGCTCCTACCAGGTGACGTGGAGAGAATCTTTGTCTTCACTATGTACTCTCACGATTGGTATCCCCCAGGACTCGGGTCTAGGCCCTCTCTTCTTCTCTCTATACACCAAGTCACTCGGCTCTGTCATATCTTCACATGGTTTCTCCTATCATGCTATGCGGTTTTCTCCTTCTACCCTTCTGACACCCAGGTGGCAGCACGCTCCTATGCGTGCCTGGCAGATATCTCAACTTGGAAGTCGGCCCACCACTTCAAGCTCAACCTCGACAAGATGAAGCTGCTCTTCCTCCTGAGGAAGGCCTGCCCTCTCCAAGACCTCTCGATCATGGTTGACAACTCCACGGTACCTTGGCCTGACCCTGGACAACACCCTGTCATTCTCTTGAAACATCAAAGCAGTAATTCGGCTCCTGCAGGTTCATGCTGTACTACATCACACAGGAAACGGTTCAGGTCCTAATCAGGCACTTTTCATCTCCCGTCTGGACTACTGCAACTCATTGTTGGCTGGGCTCCCTGCTCCCTGCTGCAACTTATCCAGAACGCTGCAGCCCGCCTGGTGTTCACCCTTCTCAATTTCTCCCATATCAGCCAGCGCCTCGGCACACTCCAATGGCTTCCAGTGAAGCTCACATCCACTACAAGACCATGGTACTTGAGAGGAAATGCCCCTCCTTACCTTCAGGCTCTGCTCAAACCCTACACGCCAACCCAAGTACTCTGTTTTGGCACCTTCCGTCTCTTGGGCCTCCTCCCTCTATGGGAGGGCAGCATGAATCTGCTGGTAGCTAACCAACTAGATTCAATGTTAGTTAGCTAGTTAACATTAGGGTAAAACTAGCAATGCAAATGGCTCTGAGATACAATGAAACAGACTGACAAAATTAGAAATGTATAACATCTGAAAATGTTGTTAACTAGGATCTCTGACCTGCATACATGGATGAATGCTTCTCCCTCTCTGTCTCAGATGCCATGGCCCATAGTTTTAAGATGTAATCTGGGACAGGTGTTTTATACAGCCTTCTGTGTGTTCTCTTTTCGACTCCCTCCGCATACTTGCAATCAAGCGCCAGAATTGTCTCCATCTCCTTAGCTATCATACTCTGCTCCTCCGAGCATTCCACTGATTTCAAAACTCTGTTCTCCAGAAAGTGGAGAGCAAAACGTTTTATTTGTGAAATCCTTCAAAAAAGCTGCATTTGAAAGGATTAGCTACACATACTGAGAAACCCTTTGTTATAGATAGAAGAGTGCTATATGGCAAACCAATCTGAACTCATCTCTTGGCATGTCCAGCCCACCCATTATCCCAGCCAATCATGTTTAGTGGGAAGGATCAAATCAAATCAAATCAAATTTATTTATATAGCCCTTCGTACATCAGCTGATATCTCAAAGTGCTGCACAGAAACCCATCCTAAAACCCCAAACAGCAAGCAATGCAGGTGTAGAAGCACGGTGGCTAGGAAAAACTCCCTAGAAAGGCCAAAACCTAGGAAGAAACCTAGAGAGGAACCAGGCTATGTGGGGTGGCCATTCCTCTTCTGGCTGTGCCGGGTGGAGATTATAACAGAACATGGCCAAGATGTTCAAATGTTCATAAATGACCAGCATGGTCGAATAATAATAAGGCAGAACAGTTGAAACTGGAGCAGCAGCATAGTCAGGTGGAAGTTGAAACTGGAGCAGCAGCATGGCCAGGTGGACTGGGGACAGCAAGGAGTCATCATGTCAGGTAGTCCTGGGGCATGGTCCTAGGGCTCAGGTCAGTTGAAACTGGAACAGAAGCATGGCCAGGTGGACTGGGGACAGCAAGGAGTCATCATGTCAGGTAGTCCTGGGGCATGGTCCTAGGGCTCAGGTCCTCCGAGAGAGAGAGAGAAAGAAAGAGAGAAGGAGAGAATTAGAGAACGCACACTTAGATTCACACAGGACACCGAATAGGACAGGAGAAGTACTCCAGATATAACAAACTGACCCCAGCCCCCCGACCCATAAACTACTGCAGCATAAATACTGGAGGCTGAGACAGGAGGGGTCAGGAGACACTGTGGCCCCATCCGAGGACACCCCCGGACAGGGCCAAACAGGAAGGATATAACCCCACCCACTTTGCCAAAGCACAGCCCCCACACCACTAGAGGGATATCTTCAACCACCAACTTACCATCCTGAGACAAGGCTGAGTGTAGCCCACAAAGATCTCCGCCACGGCACAACCCAAGGGGGGGGCGCCAACCCAGACAGGATGACCACAACAGTGAATCAACCCACTCAGGTGACGCACCCCCTCCAGGGACGGCATGAGAGAGCCCCAGCAAGCCAGTGACTCAGCCTCTGTAATAGGGTTAGAGGCAGAGAATCCCAGTGGAAAGAGGGGAACCGGCCAGGCAGAAACAGCAAGGGCGGTTCGTTGCTCCAGAGCCTTTCCGTTCACCTTCCCACTCCTGGGCCAGACTACACTCAATCATATGACCCACTGAAGAGATGAGTCTTCAGTAAAGACTTAAAGGTTGAGACCGAGTTTGCGTCTCTGACATGGGTAGGCAGACCGTTCCATAAAAATGGAGCTCTATAGGAGAAAGCCCTGCCTCCAGCTGTTTGCTTAGAAATTCTAGGGACAATTAGGAGGCCTGCGTCTTGTGACCGTAGCGTACGTGTAGGTATGTACGGCAGGACCAAATCAGAGAGATAGGTAGGAGCAAGCCCATGTAATGCTTTGTAGGTTAGCAGTAAAACCTTGAAATCAGCCCTTGCTTTGACAGGAAGCCAGTGTAGAGAGGCTAGCACTGGAGTAATATGATCACATTTTTTGGTTCTAGTCAGGATTCTAGCAGCCGTATTTAGCACTAACTGAAGTTTATTTAGTGCTTTATCCGG